>NC_088717.1:1825000-2050000 GCF_963576615.1 Watersipora subatra | reverse complement strand
CTTTTCTTTTGTCAGCTGGGGTTGTATTTTCAAAAGTATGTACAGTATATGGTTATATCCGCTGTTTGTCAGATCTGTCTGGTATGGTTTTATCGCCTTGTCAAAAATATGTTTGCTAGAAGAAAGTATGTTCAATCTTTTATTAATGTTAAGTGGTAAGTTTTTAGTGGTGCGAGGTAATTGGCTGCTCAGTCTATGTACATACCAGATACTGTCGTTAGATTTGTTGTATGGGCTGTATGGGCTTTGGCTAAATTAAGAGTCCCATCTAAAAAGGTGACAATTTTCATATTTTCTTTGGTTTTTATTTTTAAATTGCTTTCTTTAAATATTTTGTAATTCGTCTATTTCATGTTTTCGACATTTTTAGGTGTGTCGTTGCATATTGCCAGTCCATCATCACGGTAGAATACAGTGTTACTTTTTAGTTTGTCTGGTAGCAGAGATGAGATGTAAGCTCTCACAAGTTAAACAAGTCTCAGCCCTGTCAAAACTACCCATCACCACGTCGAAAATGTTAGCAGTGTCGTTTTCAGTCCAGGTGTCCTTGTTTTGGCTGAGGTAAGAACTTTTTGTGTGCTACTAGTATTATATGTTGTTCATCATGGCTGATTATAGCGTAATGATTTTTGCGTAAAAAAAATAGTATATTATATACAATAGTATATATTATATTCTTATATATCTCTTTTAAATGTGAAGAATGTTATACATGAACTTTAGTAAAGGCCACTTTGTGTAGAGCCGATACACAATGTAATACTAATTATGCATAGGTGAAAGGAATTTCTTTTCCGATAGCCCATTTTTCTAGTACAGAGTTGAATAGCTCATTGTCTTCCACGGTAAACTGTTTCTTCCAATCACCTATCTCACCTAGTATAAACAACATAAAGTTTTTCTTGATACATGACTATATAATATCAAATGGTTTAGAAATTATTTCAAAACTTAATTAGCTCAAAAATAATGCGTTTAGATTTGATTGTATGTAGAAGGAAATCTAAAAATTGATTTTACTGCTACAGAAAAGAAAGTAAAAGTGTCAGAAACAGTTTTTATTTGTAGTAGAACCAGGAAAGTAAAGGAAGATACTACCAAGAGCAAGTAACTTAATCCTGGTCAAGGGTGTAAGGAAACTCTGCAAAAACAGTTATCAGCTGATAAAAATGCGCTTTTCAAAGGTGAGCATATTGAGGCAAATTGTTTACAATCTGTCTGTGGAATCTTTTACAGATATATCAATGATACATTTAAAAAAAATTAAATGATTTCATAAAACTCAAGTGACTAGAAATAAATAATAGTTTGCTAGCTAAACTAACAACAAATGACTTACCTCTACGATATATGATATCATCCAAGGGATTGTCTTGACCACCAACATTTCCTCCATACTGCAAATGTGTTTATATATACATGTATGTAACGGCACATCAATTTGTACACTTGGATTTTATAGCTTAAATCCTTAGTCTATGTCAAGGATATATTAACAACTCTCATATTTATTAATGTAGAAATTTGGAGATAAAATCCGCTGATAAACACACACTTTTCTTAGTGTTTAAACTTGAACTCTGACCTTTGCAGAAAACCTAAACTATTTTATGGTAAAACATGAGGAACATCTTCAACAAAAAACTCTGCTTAAATAAGCTCAAGAACCACACTGATTAATTGAATATTAACTTATTTAAAGACTAACATTCCGTACGTCAAAACGCTTCTCTTAATTCTTCACTTGTTTGATGATAAAAGTTTATTTGGCTGCTCTTTGAGTTTATATATTTTCATATTCTGTTTTTTTGTTTAGCTTCATATAGCTTCTAATCTTATGTGATAGTAACAGTTGGGCTTGAGCTAAAGCATTGGTAAAACAAAACTATGGCTAGTCTACTGGTAGCAAAGCATATCACTAGAATGGTCTGTTTGACTGCCTAATAACCTTTTCAATAATTCCACCAGCCTTGGATGATCCGACTTTGCCAGACTTCATACTTTGAAAGTCACTGGCTTCTGCAATTTGTTTGATGAGCTCTAGACTCCGATGGGTACCCAGAAATTCATCGATCTGTTTAATGGTCTCTTCTGGTTTCTAAAGAGAGTTTTAAAGAGTATTTAATGGCAACTCTCTATATATAGAGTGATGATACTCGTACTCTATATCACTGAGACTCTAGTTAGTTTAGTTGTACTAGTAGATAAATGATCATTCAAAAGTGAGACCTGATGCTTTTAGAGTTGTGATAATAAGTTTTGCCATAAAACTCAAGCATTTGAATGATATTGCAGTGAAGTATATTGACGCCTGTCTTTTTTAAAGCTTGTCTAGTATAATATTTACCCGTTTCAAGTCTTCATAAAATACAAGCAGAATGTTAGGCTGGTCTTTCTGCTTCCACATATAATCTACATAGTCAAAGTAGTTCCCGAATATTATATCTTTGCTGAACAAGAAGACGCTGAGAAATTCTGAGAATGTCATTTTGGATAATACTTGAAACATTTCCGAATTGGGTGCGATTGGTCCCTATAAATAAACAACATTATATATACCATCATATATAAACGTGAAAAAATCTTCAATAGAAACAATTGTTTTTAACATGTCAATCATTTGAGCTTTCATTGAAGCGATTAGAGAAACGAATTTACAGTAAGTGAAGAATAATAAAATCTCATTAAACTTGGTGACTGTATCAACTTATTTTTGTGTCTAAAGTCTGAGTCTAACAAACGGATCTTTTGCTAGATTTTGTAGTTATTTTTCAGCATTTGGCACAGACTTGCAATTTTGCATATTAGGATATTTAAACTGTGTATCTTTGTTTTTTGAATTTTCAGCAGGCAACTAATAACATTGCTATGTCAGAAAGTGCAAGCAGAACTGAACGTAAAAGAAGCACCGATCAAGATTTTAACTCTTCTGGCTGCAATAAGAGAATACAAGGTCGATTTTTGTATAGCACTCACTACTATTTGCTTAGTCTTGTTTCTAATGCAAACCTGTTCTTCTGCTTGATATTAGACAGCTCGGGAAGTCTTTCATACAAAAATAAAAACTGTCTCTGTTTGCTTCTCTGACCAAAATATATTATTTAGCGACATATGAAGGAAACTGCCATGTCTCCTTTACTGCTCCACAAGAACCAAACCACAAGAGTACATCGCAAGAATATAATATTTGAGAATATATATGAGAATAAAAGCCAATTCAAAGTTTAGCTTGCAATGGATCGCATGCAAGGGACTAGCAGGATCTCTGCTTTCATTTGCTCATCTGGGCTCCTACATGCGCTTTTGATTAGTTATGCTTCGCCTCTTCAAGCTAAGCTGGTACGTGACTTGGTTTTAGTAATACAGTCATACCTCAACATACTAAAAACTTGAAATACAAGCCAGCTTTTAAGGGCACCAACATACAAGCCATGTTTGAGATATGAGTACACGAGTAAGTGGCCAAGTATATCGGAGGTGTCTTATGAAAACAGCATCACTCTGTACTTTTCAACTGCTCAGGTTATACTTTAGCACGGCACTTTTTTTGCTCGTTTTTCATTACAGAGTTATGTAAATTAAAAGTACTGTGCCAAAGTAAGACCAAAAGCCAGCCGGTACAGTGAAGGATAATGCAAAAAAGCAAATGAAAACAATAGATATTAAACGTGAAATTATTAAAAAAATATGAGAAATATGTATGGGTGATTGCGCTAGCTCAGCAATATGACAGAAATACATTCACAATATGCACAATTATCAAACAGAAGGATTATAGTAAGGGCATTAAGTTTGCAAAAGGACTAACCATAGGGTAACCATAGTTTCTAAACGGCGCAGCAATATTCACGATGAGATGGAGAGACTGCTCAGGCTTTGGATAAAAGACAAACACCTGGCCAGCAATAGAGTAACTGAAACAATACTATGTGAAAAAGGCTGGTGCTATCTACCAAGACTTTAAAAATAGACATTCGGGCAAGTTGGCTAGTGGTCGTGCATTAGCCCTTTGTGACAACACTGGTGTTCGTCTTTTTCGCAACATGTTGGAAGGTCGGGAAAGGCAAATGTCCTTAGATAGGTTTCTTTTAAAACGACTGGCTGATCGTGAGAGCGAAACAAAGGAAAAATTAGCTAAGCCATGAACAACTTAAAACTATGAACGCCAAAGAGATTTTAATTACGTTAAGTTTAAAATGAAAGTTTGCTTTAAGGTCTGCGCATTGAATCGAAAATTATCCAAGCCAACTGTTGTAATGGAGAATAACTTATTTCTTCCTCTTTGGCAAATTCTAGTGTTAGCTGCTATTGTATGTATTTAATTTTGCATTTTAATTCATCCCATTTCTTTGCATTATTTTTCATTTGTTGCTTTTTGTAAAGCATTTTGTAAGTTAGGACTATAACCAACATGTTTTTTTTTGTTACAATATATTGTTTGTGTTTGCGTTTTCTAGAGTATGGAAACCAATCAATATATATTTAATCATTATATATATAAATAAATTGAACCAACATGCAAGTAAATTGACATACGAGCTCAGTCCTAGAACGCATTTAGCTCGTAAGTTGAAGTATGACTGTATAAGCAATAATGTGTCAAGCTTTAATAAAGCCGGTTATAGCCTTGTTAGCTGAACTGACTTTGTCCTTTTTAGCCGAGATGGTCTCAGTCTCTCAGTCGTGCCAGTTTTAGTTTTGTCAGCCGAGCTGACTATAGCCATGCAAATTGTACTCAGCTGATTGGCTAGTCTCCGATCACTTGGCTAATTGTGTATGCAGCTAGTTTGTGACCTTTCAGCTAAAACTCTTAGAGAGAGTGTTCTGATGGCTTACACTACAGTTAGACTCGTAAACTACACCTCTCATACAATGGAAATTTATATAATCAGCTACACAGTTGAATAGAGAATATTTTGTATTATTTTCGATTATCTCACCAAGTGTTAAATAAAATGTCTGAAATATGTCTAGATATCTATTGGATGAGTATGTATCACTCACCATCCGGATGATCTGATGGTAGAAGGAAGTGGCAGCATCTTTCGGATTTCTCAGCCCTAAAGGAGGCAAAACAATTAATCAGCTATTCATAATAAGCACTTAAACAGATGAATTAATATGTGTTAGTTTATACTTAGAACAGTTGAAAATAAACATACATAATCAAATTATTAGCTAGTCTAATGCCTGAAAACTTGTAAAAACATGCTTCACAATTTATCTGCAGCTGAAATAAAGTTGTTATGTAGATAGTGCTGTAGTAAATATCACAGCTATTTAGTTTTTTCTCAAAAAATGATCGAATGCTGAGAGAGAACTTTGTTCTATCTAGAGTTATCTTCCCTTTTCCAACAAGAGCGAAAACTCTACTCTTGTCATTTCAATTAGCTTTCTATTGAAACCAATTTTTAACTTCTAGACGTTGCTTTGGACGTATGGATAAACATAATAGTAAATTGTTATTTAATAATAAATATTATTATATATTGTAATATTTATTAAAATATACATTATAATAATTTATTATGGTAAATATTATTATTGTAAATATTTTACTAATAAACAAATGAAAGTAAGAGCTTCAACTACGAATTTTATTCTGAAAATGAAAGATTCGCTAGACGGCTTAGGCTGTTAGTTCTTGCTGTTCCTAGCAAACAACCTGCTGTAGAGTTTGTCAACACTATCTTTTAAACACAAATTCAAAAGCTATAGACAGGTGCAACAGCATTCAACCGACAAAGTCAATTTTGGACTTGGTATTTTACACATTTTCATTGATACAATTTATTTAACAGCTTCCAAAGATATTTCTGTTGAACACTGAGTTTTGTGCTGCTACCAATGGTAGAAACCCTACTACATTGTACAGTGGGAACACTTGAATTTTTCACATGTACTCCTTGTAGAGGCATGCAATCAAGTAATGGGGATGTAAATAGCCTTCCGGTTAAACAATGACCATGGAAATAGTATTTACTTGATGTGGTATCTGGTATCATCTCTTTAAACAAGCGTGGTTAGTGCTAGCCATGATACAAAAGGTCAGAAGGTCAAACAGCCTTGTTAGTTATCGTAAATCATCTTTGCATAGAAAGCAGCTAGCCAATCACATCTCCGGTTTAGTTTCCAAACTAGCCCAAAGTGGTACTAAATATCACTAGCTAGATATTGAATTTTAATATCTAGCTACATTTAAGTACGTGGCTCTTAAAAGTTATGCATATGAGAAATCTCAAGCATTACAGACAGTGTATAATGTTTAGCATGTTTCTTGAAATATCTTGGCACTGTGAAAAAATTAATGACTATTGAACATACATGTTAATGTCATTCAATGTGTTCATGCAAAGGGTTAACTCGCAAAATCTGATAATTTATTTGTTGAGAGAGTAATGAAGCCAATTGACAGAATAAGTACAACAATAGATATTTTCACAACATCCTGAGTTAATTAGACTGAAAGAGAGCGGAAGTCTTTTGCTCGGTTTTTGACCAATCAAGATTTGCTTATCATTTTATCATATATCATTTTACAAAAGAGAGTATGTAAAAAAATGATGCATTATAGGCTAAATCTAAATATTATGATATATACATGTAAATGCTGTCCAGTGCTTGCTTTTCTAAAAAGACACGCACATCATCAAAACCGGAGAGACATTTTTCTGTCAGCCAAGGCTGTCCCAAAAAATTTATTGTTCAGCACTTGTAAGTCCACAAATAGCCGAAAAATAGAGTACAGCTATTTGTAAATAGGTTTCTAATGCTCACCCCATACAATTTTCTGTTTTCTGAATTCTTCGGGAAGCAGATCAATTCTTAAATGAGTGT
Source organism: Watersipora subatra (assembly GCF_963576615.1). NCBI lineage: Eukaryota > Metazoa > Bryozoa > Gymnolaemata > Cheilostomatida > Watersiporidae > Watersipora > Watersipora subatra. The sequence goes on along the minus strand of NC_088717.1, from coordinate 2,043,163 downwards.
TGAGAACTCGGGGTGAGGGAAAAACTGTATCAATCTCACTCATCGGACAAAAATCAACCTGACAAACATTCTTTGATAAGGTTAGATAATCTGCAGAGCTGCGGATCAGCATACTTATTACCTCCCACATGTAATGAGTACCTGACAAAAAGAAAGAGAGAGCACCTGTAATTAGTTGTCTCTAAAAGGATGCCTTAACAGAATGCATACTTTGTAATATCATTTGTTGACAAGTTTATGAGCTATCTCTATGCTACTACTGAAAAGTAGAAGAGTACAATTGTCACAGTTATACGGATGAAAAATACACTATAACGTTTTTATTCTTAGAAAGTAGTTTCAATAAGCTTGGTCAATAGACGAAGAGATTACTTCCATTTTTTATTTTAAGCTGAACCAATAGAAACTAACCTCGCAAGTTTTTGGTATACAGTGTACATTGCCCATTTTATCTGCATTATATATTATCAGGTAAACTCTCCTAGCTTGAATCTTGGAATATGTTAAGTTTTATAGACCTAAGTTTTGAAAACCTCTATTAGAACTCCACCTCTATTTGCATGCCACCTTTAATAGAAGGTCATTATAGAAGAAGGGTTGAAAATACAGTGCTACCTTTTAATTGAACACCACCTTTATTTGCCTGCCACTTTTACATTCTTTGATATTTACGAACCCATAATAGAAAGGGATCAGTGAAAAAGTTTACCACAACATGGTACTAATAATGACTCGGTTACATCAATAACCATTAGTTTGTTGGTTGTTGTAGCAGTTGCCATGATTTTAGTGGCAGTATACTTGAGAAGATCAATTATCACAATTATCAGAACTAGCGGGGTCCTACCACACAAAGCTGTCATCAGAATAGTCACTTTTAAAATCACTGTCGTCACTTTTAAAATCACTGCCACCTTTTTCAAGTTGGTAACCAAAACAACTTCTTTCTTCAAATTCGTTATTTTAATACAAATATCTATTCTGGTGGCACTGGGTTGCGTTAAAAATCTGAAACTCCCTCAGTTTTAGAACTTCTGCTAATCAAAAGCATGGCTTAACCAGCGACCCTCACAAACATGTTAGTGATATTTGGGAGCGTTGCTGATTACTCCGCGAAGAGTGACAGCCGTCTTAGGTTTTTAGGGCTATATTTCTTGTACTGAAAATAGACTGAGATTGTCTTAGACCGAGATCAACCTAAATAAAATAAAATAGACCTAAATACCTAGAACCTAAATAGAACCTAAATAAAATAGACCGAGATCACTGTCAGTCACAGACTTGGAAACGGATTTGCTGTCAATGTCGTGGCACTTCATTGCTTTAATTTTTGGCAGTCTATAAATGCTGGGCCAGATGCTTCAAACCAAAACTAGTGAAGTTTCGGTTTACTGTGGTGATTTATGAACAAATACTAAGTTAGTAAAGGTACGGCTACACATAACAAAATTTCCGTTGGTTCTAACCAAAATCATGAAATGATTGAAACACACAGAATTATTCTGCGCAGCTAGAATTGTGCTAGCGAGCACGATCCCGGCAGCTTTTGCAATTAGTATAGTCCAAGAGACGTATAATGACACACAATAAAAGTTTAAGTGCAAGTCAACCTAGTACACACGATGCAACTGCTAAGATTGCGTTATTGAATGTATTTATTGCTTGGACGCTATAGCTACAAATTGTTTATTTTTTAATTATATTTCCTTTTTAGCAGCAAAGGTTTAGTGGTAGAAAATGTTGACATCTCTAGCGCAAACAAGTCATTTGCATCGTATTTACTATGGTAACTTTCTGTAATATTTTTCTTGTGTGTCGCATTATGTTCTCGGACTACATACATGTATATCTTAAAATTTGTTAGAATCGTGCTTGCGAACCAATAATAGCGCGACTTAAACAGTTACATCGTGTGTTTTATGTTGAAATGCTTTTGTATTTTTATTGTGTGTCACGATACATGTCTTGGACTATGCTAATTTCTAAAGCTGCTAGAATCATGCTCGCTAATAATTTGTTTAATCTGTTAAAAGCGTTTCGTCGACGAACTCGGTGGGCATGCACAGCTCAAATAATTCTGTGAATTTCGACCGATTAATTCTGCGTTTTTCGTGATTTCGGCCAGAACTCCGAACTAACGAAAAATTTGTTACGTGCAGCCGTACCTTTAGTAATCATACTTACACAATCATCGTCACCTACATTGATAAATGGTTGTCTCGTCTGTCACTTTTTAAATATCCCTGTCGTCGGGTCGTCAGAATCGTCACAAAACATGGGAGGACCCCCACTAGCCTCTGGTTCAAACTCAACATGTTCTATATACTAGCTGTTGTTTCGAAGTTCATCTCTAATGCGGTTTACAGTCTCACCTGAAGACTTTAAATCGTTTCGATGAATGATGAGAATACTTCTCATGAACACTTATGACATAATAGCAGCCATTATTATGGCGTATTTTAATTTAAAAACATTAAAAGCATCTTTAAAGCTCAAAAATGTTATATCTGTTTTCCATTTCCATCGCTTTACGGTTTTTTCTTCAAAACTTTGAAAATGGCACCATCGAAATAATCAATAACTGCATCCCATTAATATGTCATAATCAAAATAGTTCCTTGTTTAACTTGTCCTGATATTTCGACATTTACGAAAAACTATTTAACAAAAATGCAGAGGCCGACGGTATTAATGTCGCTCTGCTCAAAGGAAAGTTAATAATTTAGGCGACATTAGTATCGGTCTACGTGAAAAAGTTAAATCTATCTCCCCAAAGTTTTGGAATGTCAAAAAATGCAGTGCGGCCCTCTATTTCAATGTCACCTCTAATAAAAGGACACTAATGAGAAGGGTTGAAACTTGGATGCCATGACGTTTGAATAGAGGCTTTAACGTATAAAGTATCTTTCTTTGTTTATTTGAGTTGCTTTTAATTTATTTTCTACCGTTTATATAAGAAATGCTGAGCGATTGAAACCTTGCTATAAAATCAGAGTGATAGATGGGTATATGTAGGTGTAATTCTTGTTTTTCCCAGATTGGGAGGTCTGTGACATGAATGGCGTATGTCAGTGCATATTCTAAATTTCCGTTACCATTCTTGCAGTGAACTGTTAACATAGCATCTCCTTCCTTCCATTTATATTCTTCTAAGCATTTCTTTACTTTTTCAAACTGCTTTTTGTTTGATTCATCGTCTTCAATAAGCAGAGGAGCGACCTTGAAACTGCCATCATCAGATATGAACCAGTGCTTTGATTTAGGTAGCTTGGGGCAATCCATGCTTTCACCTTGCCAAAGCATACCTGGGAATCATTAAAACAGTTACAAAAATGTTCATGTTAGACTTGAAACAGAAAACAAAATCCTGATGTCCTGTCATTATAAAGTTTTTCATCATCATATTACATTGGCTCATGAGAAGAATTTGGTTATTTCAAGCAAAAACATTGCTTTTGTTTGGTGAAAACTAACTTTGGAGTTGTCCTATTGGCATGTTGTTTGCTTAACAGTAAATTAAATGCTCCGTTCACTAAACCCATAGATATATATACCGTAGGTATATATATCTATGACTAAACCTTACTGAGTAAATTGAGATGCAGCGTTATGAGGTTGTAAAATAATTGAAAATACATTAGCTCAAAAGCAAGAAAGGTCACATATTATGTTAGTAAGATGAGCATGTTTATCGGACACATCTGCAATTCTCAAACTGCAAGGAATCTGAAACTTTCTACAAAAACTATATGTGAGCAAATAGCAAACTCATTTCCTTTATCCTTCAATAAATAACTAAATGATTACTGCAAGTCCTCATGCTCAAGTCCGTGAGTCCTCAAGCCGCGCGGCTTGAGGACTTACGGACTTGAGCATGAGGACTTACGGTAATCATTCAAGGAGTGAATTGAAAATCTTGAACTCTCTTCACCCGATCACCCATCTGCAAAAAATGTAGCTCATCGTTTGAGTCTTGTTTGATGGTGTAAAGTGTAGTTAACTGAATCACTAAGTGATAGTTGTAGGTCATATCTTACATCTAGGCAGTGAATTATGTAACAAAATACTGTCTCCTTTTTGATTAGATACTGTTACACTACCCATATAGTCCTAATTTTTGTATCTACCGATGCTCACTAAAACGGGAATAAAAACACCAATTTCTCATGTCCGTTTCAACACTCGTTTTCCAGTCAGGTTTTGCAAGCCACACCTGGTTTGCCAAAGGTTTTGTGCTGTATGCACATCATATACAAAACTAGTGTAAGATCTTGTCACTCACATATAAGCTAATGAGGGTCTATGTATACCTAATCCCTACCTTTCTACTCTTTGTTTGACCTCTCTGCTAAATTTTACATCTTATTGCTTCCCATGAACCACAAAGTTTCACCAAACATGTAAAAATTGGCTGCTGTCTGACGTCAGATACAATAGTTCCATTCAGTGAAAATTACAGCTATTATTAGAAAGCAATAGTTTTGCTTTTAAAGCTTACCAAATTGAGGTCAGAGTTTTATTTCTCTGTGGTTAGTCAAAACCACAACAAATGTTATCATTAACGCTCTCTGACCTTAGTTCAAGAGGTTGATATGCGAGGTTAGTCTCAATGTATATTTACACAGAATCTCCAAGATGTGATCATAACAGTTCAAAGCGCATTCTGCTACGTATTTCCTCTATCTATAGACACAGCTGATTAGCTTGTGAATGCCTTTGAACTTTGAACTTTACTGAAATCCTGCCAACTACATGTACATGTAGGTTCCTGTGATGTCACTAGCTTTCTATCATAATTGAGTGTGCTGATCATGCCTATGTACGTCAACGGCTGGCTGAATAGCATTGATGAATAATATATTTTAAAATTAATAAAGTTGTGAACAATTTTCTTCCAGTGGTCTTTTGCGCAAAGTATTCCAGAAACATAAGCCGTTCAAACTTTTCAAAATGCTTTGATTTTCATTGGAAATAAATTAACGATTATTCCATATATTTTAATAGTTGTAGGAAGTACATCAATACGTAGGTAAGTGCTAGTCACAAAGAAATGTAGCAGTTAGAATGTATTTTCAAAAATCTACTGATTAACTAACCAGTTCTATCAAATACAATTTTATCAATACTCAAGTCCACAAATTAGCGATTTGAAATATGTCATGATTGACTTTGCAACACTATGCTCAAAGTATTATGTTTCTAACATGTTTACCATAAAGGTTCACTAAATATCTACCTTAAACAGTCAAACTTTGAATCTTCTCAGTTCTCCGTGTTCCTAGTTACACTAGTTTATTCACAAGTACTTGCCCTAACCTCAGTGAAAGCCTTCACAACTAGGCACTCAGATGAAATATGACCTCTAAGTTTCATGTAAAGTCTGGCAGCATGCCAACTGCCTGTCACACACCACAACCCCTTCTAGTCATAAGTATAATAATCATCTATCAACTGTATGTACACGTTTGACTTAATGATCCTATTGGCGCAAGGGTGAAACCACAAAAATATACTGCATAATGAGTTTTATTGTCATGCAATAGCTCACATTGTTCTGCGTTTGATGATGGTACGTACTATGACCTGTTTAGATAGATATTTGCTGCATAATTTTAGACAGTTGAGAGGTTGTTTATGAAGATAATTTGTTTTCAAAGGCCCTGATAATCTACTATCTCAGCAATGAGTTTTCAGTTGTTAAAATATGTCTCAAACCAAATAGCAAATTTGAATTCAAAAGATACTAATTAATATAAAAGATAACTATTTGCTAAATACTAAAATGAGGCTACTTTTCTTATTCTCAAAAGAGAGCACAACTCAAAACTAAAAATTTGCTAATTATCGTATCAACTACCCTAAAACCTTTATTTGAATACTACTTTTACAAGAACGCTACCTCTAACAAAATTCCACTATAGGCCAAGGGTTGAACTATACCGCGCTATGGCATTCAAATAGAGGTTTTACAGGAATAATTCCTTTTGAGAGCTCCAAAACTGTCTTTAAGTTTTGCCATGATAACTAAAATTGTGTTTACTAGCTGTGGTAGCCTGTCTTGACAAACTGTTGTTTTTGCGGAGTTGTTCCCCCGCCGAGCGGGCGAGCAACACAACAGTTTGTCACAAGACGTACTACACCTGACGCATCAGCTGCACTTATAGGGAGTTGTTCTCTTCCGTCTATGCGGCTTGGTTATGATGTTATGTCGGTAGCTCCATTGGTAATCATAACGAATTTCGCGCAAAAAATTATGTAGAAAAAATAAGATTACAACGTTTAACTAGTGACTAGTCTCTGCGACAAACTTTAGTAGAACTTGAGAACTTAGGCAACAACAGCAACTAAACATGTCGTTATTTGTGCGCTCAGTCAGTTTTATTTCTAGTTTTGTATCAGTCAGTTTTATTTGTTCTTGTGGATTTTATTTTCAATTTATTTTATTCTTAAATTCTACTAACGTTTACAACAGAAATTGGTCTTTGATTAAACGTTGTAATCTTTTTTTTCTACATAAATTTTTGCACGAAATCCATTATGATTACCAATGGAGCGACCGCCATAACATCGCAGCCAAGCAGCATAGACGGAAGAGAACAACTCCCTTTCAGTGCAGCTGATGCATCAGGTGCAGTACGTCTTGTGACAAGCTGTTGTGTTGCTCACCCGCTGGACGGGGAGACAACTCTGCAAAAACAACAGTTTGTCAAGACAGGCTATGTCTGTGGTGACGATTTCACTAAAACTAATTCTGGTGGCTGATACTTAGCTAGTATACAAAGAGTTTCCCATCATCACTCGGCTGTTCAATTGGTTTAGATATATTCTGATTCACATCTGCTGTGATTATCATATGCTTGAAGGTGACTCGGGTGACTCGGGTGTCTTGTATCATTATAGTGTGTGCTAATCAAAAGTATTTTGTTTGTTGTTAAGTTTATCATGCTGAAAAACTGACCAGTGCTCCTAACTGATACTACAGCTTAAAAACATTTACTATTAGTTTCTGGTTGAATTTTTAAGATTCATAAGAAGTCTAGCTTTTTATATTTTTAAGTATGAAGAAATAAAACAAGATGTTTCGTACACTTTCTACACATATGTTGATAGTGTATGAAACATCTTGTTTCTACGTAATCTGTTCATAAGCTACAGATGTACAGTAAATACCCGTGTATAGGACGATACCATGTATAGGATGCAGTGAACATTGGACCCCAAAAACGATGAAAAACCTGTGTGACTGTGTATAAAAGGCGTCCTAATTTTAGTTCTAAATTTCTATTAATTTTTATAGAAACGGTGGTGTTTCATATACTTTTTGTGAAACCATTCGACATTCGTCATGTCGAATGATTGGAGATAGCAATCGATGTTGATGTACAACCAACAATGTTAAATCAAAATTGAAGCGGGGCAATACATACATTGTCTTTATCCCCGGCAGTGTGACAAGTATTCTGCAACTGATGGATGTCGTTGTGAATAAGCCATTCAAAGCAGCATTAGAACAGAAATATACTGAATGGATGATTAACGGTGAGCATACTTTCACCAAGAGTGGCAACATGAAGAAAGTCGACATGCCTACGATCTGCAAATGGTGACCATGACAATAAATATTGTAAGATTGAAAATTTTATAATAAATGTTTGATAATATGATAAACACATAATTTTTATAATAAAAATATCCATGGATAAGACGCACCTGGGTTTTTAGGTTAACTTCTTAAGAAAAAAATTTTGTCTTATACGCTGTTATTAACGGTAACTGCGTCACTTGGGAGTTTTGAAAAAAATTTGGTGAATTTTAAACATTTATCATTTGCCGCTTTAAAAGCTATTATGCTAAAACTACCTTCTGTCTAGGGTCAATACCATTTTCTAAAAAACACCAACAGCCGGGCTCCTTAGCTGTCTGAAATTACAGAATTAATGAAGTTTATCAGTTGTTATGATTTTGTGCAACAACTAGCTCTGGCTGACTTATTCAACAGAACTATTTGTTTATTTTTTATTCATTTGGTAGCTAATATATATTATGTTAGCTGTATAAAGTATCTTTGATGTTAAACATAAAGCATTTCTTTAATCTTATAGCAGTGCATGTAAATTGGATGTAAAAAATAATATAGTATATCATAATATTGGTAACTGCTGTACTACTCTAATAGTATTATAATATTTTATTATATTACAATAATGTAAAAATAATATAAAATAGACTGCATATTAAGCTTTATGTTAAACATAAAACCTTTTTTGAATCTTGTAGTGCATGTATCTATAGCTTAATGAAAGTGTACCCTATTCTTAGTTTGCAATTTGTCTTTTGTGTTTGTCTGAGTCTTTTGTCAGTTTGTCAGTTTGCCAGTCAATTGAGTTACATCACAAATGCTTTTGCGGATCACAAGACAAAAAGAAACAAAATTAGACCTAAAATAAACACCTAATGTTTGTTTTACTGATGATCAGCCCTTGAAAGTTGCAATGGGTTGATGGTTTTTTCGAGCTTCTTTAGCTAATCTTTGGCGGTGTTATGAATAACTTCCTTTTTTCAGATATCCTTTCAGAACTTTGAGCTGCTAGGGTTTGGGAGGATCTGGCGTGGCCTCTATAGCTCACCTTTGAACTGGGAACTGGGAAAGTTGGATTATAAGTGAATAGTTTGTTCACTCTTTTTTATTCCACTATTTGGTGTGTCACTTCTGTCATATCAATAGTGGTATTAGCTGCTGTTTGGCAGATTCCACAGCTTTTTTGTGGCTTGACTATGTAGATACTGTAACATGTGGTTTTTTTTCATGGAGTTTGCTAAGTGTCTTGCACATGCGATTCATTTTTTTTCAAGCCTCGTCTGCCTTTTCATCTGTCAAGTTTGATGCCTGACTGACAATGGCCTAATACCCAAAATCTTTAGTGTGATGTTTGCCGGTGTAACTTAGTGCATTAGTCTTGATTATTGATGTCATAGGGACAATTTTTAGCGCTAGGTTAATCTCAAGGTCTTATCCTTGGTCACTTGAGGCTTTTGTCATGTTATCGCTCCGATATCAGCTTTTTACTGACTATGTTGCTTCTCTGTGCACAAGATCGTTTAACAGTCAGAGGCAATTTAGGACGCTTCTATATTTACAGTTGTCGTACCTTCCCAATGTAGCTTTACTTTTAATTTTGGCTCGATAGGGAGCACTTCATAAAGTTTGTGTTATTAGTTCGTCTCTATTTCATTTATTTGGAACCAGTAGTGTCTGTGCTTTCGCATGTGCTTTTGCATGTTGGCGTGTTGGCCGGTTGACGGGTTGATGTGTTGGCGTGTTGGCGTGTTGGCGTGTTGGCGTGTTGGCGTGTTGGCGTGTTGGCGTGTTGGCGTGTTGGCGTGTTGAGGTGTTGATTAGTCCTTATAAATTTCATTTATTTCCATTTTTGCTATATTTTCTTACAATATTTTGCATTGTTTGGGTCAGCTACAAGCAGTGCATAATTATCTCCTTTTCACTGTGCGATGTCTAAGCTAGCGTGGCATTACTTTTTGTGCTAATAATAAAGTTTATAGAAATTATGTAAGCAACGGCCTTATGCAAGCAAACACAAAAAAATGACTAGTAGGTTGGGGATCACACCTGATCACCATGCAGATGTGTGTGCGTGCATGCGTGCGTGCGTGCACACACGTGCATGCGCATAGGCACACGTTCATGCATGCCCACACGCAGGCACAAGCATGCACATATGTGTGCGCATGCATGTGCTTGTGTGTTTGTTCTTGCGTGTGTGCGCAAGTGTATGTGTGTCTGTGCATGTGTGTGGGTGTGTGTGCATGTGTGACTGGGCGTGCACGCATGTTTGTGCATGTGTATAGGCGCAAGAGCATGCGCGCATGTGCGCATGTTTGAACAGTTGCAAGTGCATGCATGTGTGGAGCCCGTGTGTGCGCTTGTGTGCAAATGAGAACACAGGAGTGTGTCTTTATATGTCTGTGAGTGGTTAATCTTAATGGTTAATCAGCCACTTCATAGCATTTACTTGCGTACATCAGCTATATCGATTGAGTTAGCACATTTCAATGTGTAAAATCCTAGAAAAATTCAGTTTTAAATATGCTAGGACATATATATATATAGACAAAGTGGATGCTGCACAGTTCGTTACAGAGTGCTCAATGATAAATCAGAGCTATGCATGTGCTGATTATTTTATATATATATATATATATATATATATATATATTACATTATTAACACAGCGAGCCCATTTCTGATATTTTGGCACAATCGGTAAAGCTTTTCATTTTAGTACAATTGCGTCTGAGGAGTGCTTCGCACGAAACAGATTTGTAACGCAAATACTAAAAGTTTACTTTTTTCGCAATAATTTTTCAAATATTTCATACTCCGCTAATAATCTTTTAGGTTTTTAGTGTAGAGTTCTCTTTTTATATGCTTTTGCACTTGCTTTTAGTTAACATAGATTTACTCCACTGACGTTTTTCACATCGGCAAGATATTTTTGATTTTCAATTTTATTTTGTTGAGAATTACTACGGTGTTGAGCACTCTTCCAAAAGCTAAAAATGAAAAAGGTAAATTTTGGTTACTCTATGAAAAACATACCAATGCCAAAAAAATCAAATTACCTACAAAGATTAATAGAAATGACCGAGAAGTTAACTCACCGAATGAGATGGAAAGCACATTTTTACTTAAACCCAAATCAGCAATCAGAACAAAAAGAAACCTATGGATTCAAAACAAAGCAACTGCCACCTTTTATAAAAGAAATGTCAGATTTTGAAAGTAAGATAACAGAAATGATACAAAACATCAAATTCAAGCCATACAACAATGAACTTCAACGAAAACTACTTCAAGACACTAAGACAATACAAGCAAACAATAAAATACTTGTCAAAGCTGACAAAACAACCAACTTTTACAGACTTGAAAATGATGAATACAGCAAAATGTTGCAAAATAATGTGACTAAAACCTACAAAAAAGCTGACAAGACAGCAGTAAATCAAATTACATCGAAAGACAAAGAAATAGCGCACAAATTAGGACTTGAGAAAAGAATTGAGACAATAGCAGAGAAGCAACCATTCATAACGTTAAAAGACCACAAAGATAACTTCACAAACCACCCCACGTGTAGACTAATCAATCCAACAAAATCTGAAATAGGAAAAATAAGCAAAACTCTGCTCACAGGTATCAACAAAAAAGTGACAAGAGAAACTAGTGTAAAATTATGGCGAAGTACGGGTGATGTACTGAATTGGTTTAGAGAAATAAAGGAAAAGCAACAGCAAGCATTTATTACTTTTGACGTTTGTGAATTTTACCCTTCAATAACAGAGACACTATTAAAAAAAGCATTAGATTTTGCAAGCAACATAACAAATATCACAGAAGACGAAAAGGCAATCATACTACATGCAAAAAGATCGCTTGTATTTCACAACGACACAGCCTGGTCAAAGAAGAACTCTAATAAATTATTTGACGTGACTATGGGTAGCTACGACGGAGCGGAGACTTGTGAATTAGTAGGGACTTACTTACTGACCCAAATACCCAAAGAATTGACTTGCAGCATTGGACTATACAGAGACGACGGACTTGCGGTTTGCAAGGGTACACCCCAAGCTATAGAGAGAACAAAAAAACTAATATGCAACATATTTAATAAGAACAACTTGAAAATTACTATTGAGGCGAACAAACGATCAGTGAATTTTCTTGACGTAACTTTAAATCTACAAGATGGCAGCTTCAAGCCTTTCCAAAAATCCGGCAACACAATACTATATGTGCACAAACAAAGCAACCATCCACCTTCCATATTGAAAAACTTACCAGACAACATAAACAAACGATTAAACGCACTTTCATCAGATGAACAACAATTTAACAGCACAGTGCAACCATACCAAGAAGCACTCCACAAGAGTGGATACAACAACAAACTACAATATGAAACCAACATGAATAAACCTAAAAAACGTAACAGACAAAGAAAAATTACATGGTACAACCCACCATTCAGCGCCAATGTTGCAACCAATATTGGACAAAAATTCTTCAACATAGTTACAACATGTTTTCCAAAGAAACACCCACTCCAAGCATTATTTAATAGACAAACCTTAAAACTGAGCTACTCAGTAATGCCAAACATGAAAACAATCATTGATGGGAGCAACAAAACCCTTAATAAAACCAGTACACTACAAAAAGAAGACGATGAAAAAAGTTGCAATTGCAGACAAAAGAACAACTGCCCTTTGGAAGGAAAATGCAGAGCCAAAAATGTGATATATCAAGCAACAGTCAGCAACAATACAAACAACCACGTAGCGACCTACATAGGACTTTGCTCAACCGAATTCAAAACTAGATACAGCAACCATAAAGCCTCGTTTAATCACAAAAACAAACAACACCACACAGAATTGAGCAAACACATTTGGAAGTTGAAAGAAAACAACTCAACATACAACATAACATGGAAAATATTAGCTCAAGCACAACCATATACAAACAAGACAAAACGATGCAAATTATGTTTACTTGAAAAATACTTCATAATATGCAAACCACACTTAGGCACATTAAATAAAAGAAATGAATTGACTTCTAATTGCAGACATGCTAGGAGTTATCTTCTCGGTTACACTTAGCACTAAATTACATTATTAACACAGCGAGCCCATTTCTGATATTTTGGCACAATCGGTAAAGCTTTTCATTTTAGTACAATTGCGTCTGAGGAGTGCTTCGCACGAAACAGATTTGTAACGCAAATACTAAAAGTTTACTTTTTTCGCAATAGTTTTTCAAATATATATATATATATATATATATATATATATATATATATATATATATATATATATATATATATATATATATATATATATATATAGTCAATCAAGAATGATTGTACTCAATTTTCTCCATGATAAATCTATGTAATGTCTTTTCAGATTTACAAAAAGATGAGTCTGTGGTTTTTAATGCTATCAATCATAGTATAGATAAACTGAAGAGTGATGATGGGAGATACCATTGTTAAACCATAAATCTTACCAAAACGTTTTGCGGTTATAAATTAGCAGGTCTTCTCTTTTATGCTGAATAGGCCTACATCTCTATTCATCTTGCACTGATATAAGACGTTTCAACTACATTTGTAAACTCCAACTTAGCTCAAAGCTAAAGAAGAGCAGCTACTACCACTTACTTATTGGAATTACATGTGGGGTTTTGTATTTAGAGTCTGCATTTACTGTTTGCTTCTCTCCGTTCTTTGGCATGAACACAATAACAGTTTGAATGCTCTTGTTGTTGTAGCAACAAGGATTACTCTGCATTGTCAAAACATCATAGTGTCAATGCCTCATGGTGTTATAACAGTATGGTGACTGAACCTTTTCGTTAAAGCAGAGCTTTTAAAATCTTTTTCCAACCTGTTTTTATTCTTATTTGCTTTTGCTCTACGTATAGGTACATAGAACCCATTCTCAATATCCCATCCTTTCTTTTTTTTTAGTTAATCAGCCAAGATCAGATAAATCCTTTTTGCCTCTAGAATATCTTCCTATATTTTCTGTTGCTGAAATAATAGGCCTGTAGGCACCTTTCTACCATGTTCCTACAATATTGGAAATTTTCGTTTTGTTTTAATTGTTTCCACACTGTTGCCCTCTTTTTTTACAGTAATTCTATATTTTTCCTTCTTCTATCCCTCTGCTACAAATTCTTTGTCACAGAATCTCTCTTTTTTAAGTAAGTCATTCTATTCTCTTTTTGTTACAGTTGTTTTATGTGTATTGTATGTTGTTTTACTCTTAACCCTAATTCTGTTTTATTTAAAAATACATCCACCAATCTAACCACAATGTGAAAATTATTTATCATTCAAATCGCAATCATTTGTAGAACATACGATCATGATTCTTCCCAAACAAATAGCAAATATAATGATTACACAATCTTGGATGATTAGATGAAGGCGGATAAACATATGCATGCAGTCAATAGAATAAATGGAAATAATCAGAGAATGCAGAAGAAAAGTTTGCTGACAAGACTGCTATTCTAGCACCAATGTTTGAAAGAGTCAATTGAATTGAAAGTCAGTAAAAAGTTCTTGAAGAGGCCTTAGCCTCACTCAAAATAGATTTAAAAGGTAAGGTTATGACTATAGAGGAATGGATAACGAGTTAGTAAAATTCAGGTTGCTAGTTTACCCAACACTCTAGAACCCAGATGCCCAAATGGAGGCCCGCGGGCCTGATCAGGCCCTCCAGCTGTTTTTATCAAGCCCCCCAGCTGCTGTAATTTTTTTAAATGTTTGGCAAATTTTAAAGAGTTTGTTTGGCAATGCATTATTGTTATTGTATTAGTAGTAATTATTATCGTAATTTTCGGATTATTAATCGCATCCCTATATAGGCCGCATCTGCTTTATTTTCAAAAACCGGTAATACAACAATACAGAGGCCGCATCTTTTGTATATACCACAGAACACATGACGGTGCTTTTAACACGGCAGCAACTTTGGTAGTTAAAATGGAACAGTGCCATTACGCACTGTTTCGTATTAACCGACGCTTTTTAACCCAATGCCTAACAGACCTGTGCCATTAGGCATTGTTTCGTTTTCTTTCACCACTAGAGGCACACTAACCGCAGATTCCGGTTAATTCGCCTTATCTGTGAAAGAAAAAAGCGCAAAATAGCCGCAGCCTCTAAATCAGCCGCATGGCTCAAAACATCGAAAAAACGTAGCGGCTAATAGTCCAAAATGTACAGTAGTTATCTGAAATAACCTGACCAGCATTATTGACCATACTGGAGTTTAGTTTTGTGTTAGTGTGGGGGATTTCTCAGTATAAATTGTTTGATTAGAGAATGTCCAACAGTCCCCCATTTGAGATTGGTTCAACTTTAGTTTTTTACCTACAGGGAATTTTCCAGCTTGCATTTTCAAGACTTCTACTATAACTAATGACTTAAAAAAATATTTGTGATCAATCATGGCTCAGAAATTGGTAGACGGAAACAAACCGACGTTATAATCCAGACTGGACTACACAATTCTTTTTCATGAAGTAAAAAGGAAACCTATATGTTTGATATGCGATAATTCAGTTGCTATAAACAAGGTAGCAAATGTCAACAGGCATTACACTCAAAACCATCCTGACTATGACGGAAGATTTTCATCAGGTACAGCTAGGAGGCAGGTACAGCTTGATAGATTAACAAAGCAGGCTAATGGACAAATGGCTATGATGAAGGGAGCTACAAGCTTGCAACAAAGAGCAGCTACTGCTGGTTATGAGGTTTGTTATAAATTGGCCAAGGCAATGGCTCCATACATCCACAGTGAACTGTTCAAAGAATGCATGGTCTCAGCCGTTAAGCGTTCTACCCTGAAAAGCTAGATATTCAGCAAGCTGTTCAGTCAGTACCACTATCTAGGAATACGTGTGCACAACGGATAGAAGCTATTGCCAATCATGTGACTGAAGGTGTCATATATAACTTGAACAGGTGTGAATTATTTTCAGTTGCATTATATGAGAGTACTGACATAAACGATGTTGCTCAGCTGAGTGTGTTGGCTCTGTATTATCTCAACAACAAGTTTAGTGAGGACCTTGCAGCAGTTATTCCACTGACGGAATGCGCGACTGGAAAAAATATGTATCAGGCATTCAAGGCTTACATGGACTCCCATAAAGTGTCAATGCATAAGATAATTTCTGTAGCAACAGACGGCGCCCCAGCTATGGTGGGTGTATATTCTGGTTTTGTTAATCGCCTGAAAGATAACAATTCTCAGATGATTGCATTTCATTGTATCATACACGGAAGCATTCTCTGTGCACAACTGAAAGATGAATATGGAAGTCTTCTGCTAGACATAATGAAACTAATAAACTTTCTCAGATCAAAATCATCTCTACAACACCGCCAGCTTAGAACATTTCTACAGGAGTCTGATTCTCAATATGCTAAATTGTTAGCACACAGCAATTTCGGGTTAGTACCATATTGCTATCTTCGAATTAGATTCGACATACTTATTTTCATTACATTATGATGAGGCAAAAAAGTGCAGCAAAGTTGTGAATATTGCCCATTATTTTTAATATACAATGTATTTTAATGTACTTTTGCAGATGACTGAGTAAGGGTAGAGCTTTGCAAAGAGTATGGATTGTAAGACAGCATATTGAGCAGTTTTTTAGTGAGATTGGAGGAGATGCAGCAGAACGATTTTTAGAGATTCTCAGATTGGAGCATTCACTGAGAGACATGGCTTTTCTGACAGACATTGTGGCTCATCTTAATGACCTAAATTTGAGGTTGCAGGGTGAAGGTCGTAATGTGGTGGAACTGTTAAAGACAAACTCCACTGCTTTTACGAGGACATAAACAGTGATATGAATCATTTTCCAATTATCAGGGAGTTTGTGAATGGTCGAAATGATGTCGTGGACCTTACAGCAGCACGGGCTTTTCTCATGGATGTTTTTCAGAGATGACGCGTCGCTTTGCTGCCTTCGATAGTATCAATGGCATTATTGAGCTGGTTGTGTGCCCATTTCAGGCACATCAGCTTTGGAAAGCCCAAGTTGATAACATTCCTCATGTTCAGACAGGTGTGGCAGAATTAGAGCTGTGTGATTTAAAGGCAGATATACTGGCTAAAGCTAAAAAAACCGGCAAACTATTGCAGGGTTCTGAACGCAACCTGTTGTACAGGAGAAGTATCCTATGCTATGCAATATGACAATGCACTTACTTTCTTTGGTACAACCTACTTGTGTGAATCATTGTTTTCAATGACATTTATAAAAAAGTGGGTATCGGAGTGTACTGACAGAGGAACATACTCAGCAGTTCTTAACCGTAGCAGTAACCAAAGATAAACCAGATATTGTAGCAATATCTGCAATATTGCAGCAATAGCTGCAAAGCAAACTCGCTTCCACGTGTCTCATTAACATTATAGATACTTTTTCTGCACAGTAGCTTTTGTTGAGAACACACCTTGTTTATGTTCATGTATATATGTTTACTTACACATTACTTAAAATACACACATATTTACATATTATACAGCTGTATTCATGCCTGGCCCTCCTGGTAAAGCCTGGTTACCTGTTTGGCCCTCCAGCAAAAGTATTTGGGCACCCCTGCTCTAGAAGATGAAAGAATGGAAATCTTTAATATCTCTAACATATAATATGAGACACTAGTTGATCAATTTAAACAATGCTTAAAAAGTATGTAAATCTTAGACAGACAGAAGATGGAAAGTACATAATTTCTACTTCATGAGAAATAAAACATACAGACCAGTGTTAGTTAAGGCATTCAATGATGACCTAATCATGCACATAATTATAAATGGATGCTGACAAGATGTCTGGGCAACAGAACTGTTGAAAGAAGCAGACATTGCCAAGGAGCGTATGAACACTACGTGTGCAATGCTTGAGTTAGCATAGACTCAGAACAGACCATAGGACATAGGGAAAGGGTAGGTGTAGTTTTGGAAAAGAGATGCATTCTATAAGGCAATCCAAACTACATCAATAAACAATTTTTTAACTCAATACTACAATTGGTCATGAATATGGCCACCTTTTTTACGAGTGCAACAAAAAGACGACAGATAACACAAACTTCAGTGGTAGGATCAATGAGGAAAGTATGGAAGATGAAGATGTAGAGGATTTAGAAGATATTGAGGAATGGGTACTGGTAAAGTGTAACATAAGTATTATAGACTTGTGGCAGGGCCAGATGCAAAGACCAGATATCAGTGATCAGTTCTGGTAACAATATCAACTACTAATAGGTAGTAATCGCACAGTTTAAGAATATATTGTTTACATCCATTTTAACAACACCCTCAATAAACTCAAGTTAATACAGGACAAGAAATGAATATCACAAAACATTGAAATTTTGTACTGAATACTTTATTTGGGTTTGATCGTGCAACAAAGAACAGGTGTGATATAGGAAGCAAGTTTTTTCGGAGATTGAAAAGTCTTTTAATAACCGGTAGTTGTTCAACCAGTATATTTACGAATGTATATAGTAAGCTGACTTTTTCATTGTGAGTTTTCATGTAATATATTAACAGTATTTTTGCAGTAACACTCAAAGAATTTTAGCACTAGTTTCTAGAATGCACGTCTACAT
This sequence comes from Watersipora subatra, assembly GCF_963576615.1. Classification (NCBI taxonomy): domain Eukaryota; kingdom Metazoa; phylum Bryozoa; class Gymnolaemata; order Cheilostomatida; family Watersiporidae; genus Watersipora; species Watersipora subatra. Next base: position 2,024,927 of record NC_088717.1, on the reverse strand, counting down.
AGTCAATTGCTACATGTTTATAGTAGCCATTTGACACTTTTGGTTTTTGTTAAAAAATATTAGAAAATTAGAAAAATATTATTTCGCAAAGCTTTAGCAGTAACATAGAGAGGCCAGGCCGTGATAAATTCAACGCTGCAAACATAGTAACATTTTAAAACTTGTGATAGCGTTACCTTTGCTTATTACATGTGCTTATCACCGGATCAGCTAGATATGCTTCATATCATATCAGCATTGTAGATTGTGTTTTTTCATCAAAAACCTAGCAAAACATACTCATTATCCATAAACCATTATATAAGCTTAGTCTACCTTTCTAACATTATAGCATTGACTAAAGGATTGCATCAATAGATCTATCTATAGAAGAAACACATACCCTAGTACTATGTACATCCTAAACAATTTCGAGTTATGGTTAAGTTTAATCATTGATTTGCACTAAAGTCTGGTTAAATTAAAATTATCATGTCGGTATATACATTGTAGTTGGCTACACCTCACAGTTGTTTTATAGTAATCACTCAGCTTAGTTAATCACTAATTTTCAGCATTTCTAAACAACTTACTTCAAAGCTGTTTTATCAGCATTTCCCTGTTTTATTATTGGCATAAAATTAACAGCTTCAGCTCGAACTCATTCTGATATGCGTCACACTAATTACATTAACTACAAAAGTGTCATTGTTTTCACTTTTTAAAGGTTTGCAAAAATAGCGACTTACAGCTGACATATAAGAAGATTTAGTATATTTAAGAACAAGAGTTGCAATCTCTTTAGAAAAAAGTCGACAACCTTTGATAGAACAAACTTTAACAGTCACCTGTATTGGAACATTAACTCAAACTATACTATAAATACTAAAATATTTATGACGCATGAAAATATTTTTTGTATGATGGTAATTTGTAAAGCTTGTCATTGCTAGGTTTTCTTCATTAAACTAGTCAAGGTTCTGAATATAAGGGCCTACAGCCTACACCCAGAACTCTACCAGTAATATCATGCTATGTAGTGTTATCAACTCACTCTTTGAATCACACAGTAGCAAACTGCGCTAGTAACTCAATAAGCCTTTATTTCGACAATTCCTTCAACATGTTATGTAAGTAAGTGTATACTACGTCGGTGACTTACCAACCTGACTAAAATAAAACAGGAAAGTAAGTTTGTACTAATAGCAAGACATAACGAATAGTGGTGAGTGAAATACACCAGACATCATTTTTGTATATTACTAGTAGTATTAGTATGTAGGAGTCTATAAAGACATTGGTGTGTATTTTACCATCTTTAAAACTGTTAATAATTTGGTGTTAATAGCTGTTAGTGTTTAGTATTCAAACAGAGTACAAACAAAACAGTACAACTACTTTCAATGTGTACTAAAATGGTTATAGTTACTTGTGGCATAGATGAGCAGATCAATGCTGCTCGCGTTTTAGTGGCAATATTGGTAAAAATACACAAAGATAACAAAACAATATTAGACACTCTAGTACAAAATACAGAAATGAAAAGGAAAAAGCTCCTCTAGTTTTATGTACATCAGTAAACAATTTATTTCAGGTTACAACATTTACTATCATATCATTTTATAAATTGTTGAAAGATCAAGATCATAATTAATGCAAGTTTTTCTAGAAGAAATTTTTCAATTCAATAACAGTCTTTTTACTTCCAGACATGTTTCCGTGTCAGCTCTAGCATTGGCTGAGTCACAATGAAATGGTAACAGAACCTTAATTTGTGAGGCTTTGGTCTGTAGTAACTGCATATATTTATATTACCCGCTCTACCCTAAATGTTTCTCATCTAATTAAACTAAAAGCTGCATCCAAATCAAATAAAAAAGAGACTAAGTCATCATTCTCAAGCCAGTACATCTTCAGTTTGCACTGGCTGCTGTTGTAAGAGATTGCCTCAGGACTAATAAATAGTCGATACTTTCTACTCACATTAGCAAGTTTTTGTCAATTATTTGTCATCTGGCAGTTACATGAGAGTCTGACTAATGTGGCTCCATATATACCGATTTATTCCCTTAAAATTACGCAATTCTGTGTTTTCAACTTTGCTGATGCAGAAAGTAACAAAACTATTAGTCAACTTACTAAAGTTTACTTCATCTAGACATAAAAATCAATACAAAGATTTGATAGTGGTCTGTTTGTTGTTTTACATTCACTTAGTTTTGAATCTTCAGTATCCTATCTCAGGTATCCTATCTGCCAAGGGCTTGATGAGACTAGAGTTGATTGCGTTGATCATTGTGATGCCCTTAACTATTTAAGCACCATATAGAATAGCTAAGTTTATATTATATTTTCTATTATTATGTGCATGCTACATGAAAAATTAGCATCAGATATCGAGTACCATAAAAATAGAGCAGTGAGCACCATTTCCCACAAGACTCATTAACACTAACAACGCAGCCTACACTAATAGCTCGTCATAATATCAAATACTGTGAAACAAGTTATTTATTAAAATATATTAATCCTTCCATTACATCTACTTTTAATCAGAAGAAGGAGCTAGATCAATATTTACTATGCATTATTATAATGAAGATTTTTAGCTTGAAACTTCATTTCTTCCAGAGAAGTTCTCAGCTCAGTCGAAACATCAGCAGAGCCAACATCAGTCATAATGAACTGCTCTAATTCAACTTTACTGTGTGACTCTTCTCTATCTGGTCTATCTACATCACTTTATACTACAGGCTTTATTATAAATATTCTTCACCTTATTGGACTCAAAGTTACGGCAGAGTCTGTAAAAATAGGCTACCACTATATTCTCATTGGGATCACATCTGCTGATGCATTTCAAAGTTTCACATATGGTGTGTGTACCAGCTGCTATTTCAAAGAGTTTCTCTGGATTAATGGCAACAGCTTTCTGAACGCACTCGTAGCTGTTGCCACAACAGCGGCAACAGGAATTCGCTACTTTCTACTTATGTTGGCAAGTGTTGACCGATTTTACGCCATCTGTCGACCACATAACTACAATTCATCTAAAGTTACTAGTAACATTGGTAAACTCTCAATTGCTTGTGTCGTTCTTAGTCTGACCATCAATATTGGCATCTCATCCATTCCAGAATTTGTTTGTTTTGATGAGGTATTCGGCTGCGTCTTAAATTTTGATGAGAATCCATACATGGAGTTAGTGGATGTGCTCCAATTTATTATTCCCATAGCGTGCAACGCAGTTCTTTTGGCAATGGTGATGATGAAGTTAATGAAAATGAATCGTCAACCTGTTGGAAATCGCCCAAATCGAGATATAAAAATCGCTACAAAATACATCTTGGGAATCTGCTTGCTGTTTTATATAACCTTAGTTCCTGCTCTCATGTATCCCGCTGCTGTTTTTGCCTTGAAGGATAAAAAACTAAAGCGAGCCTTTGAATGGACCGCCGTATTTGCTCAAGCAGTTTATGGAATAGCTAATGTCGTTTTCTATTGTTATGTTTATCGGAAATACCTACCAGAGGTAAAGAACCAGATAGTCATTAAAGTGAGGAGAGCCATAATTGATACAAATTAGATCTTTAGGGCTTTATCTTTTTAGTAAAGCAGTTAAGTAATACTTTTATTTAACAACTCGCGTGTCGAAACAATATGTTACTTTGAGGATTAGTTGTCTTCTCATTGTTTATATGTAACATTATAAGTTATATAATCTTATATCAAGTACTATATTTTGTGTTTGTATTATGATAAAACTAAGTGCTCTTGATAGTGGTTGTTCTTGTTCACTTATGAAAGTTTTTAAACATTTTTTATCAACCACTAGTTGTTCAACTTCCACATTAAATTGTATGATTCTGAATTTTGATTGTGCAATTTTTGACATTATACATTCTACATTAATATTAACATTTTACATTACGCCTGTAGAAAGATAAGGATTTTGTTGTGAGTCTATTTCTTTGATAGTTCTACTGATTATATAACTGTTATTTCAGGCGTGTGATAATTGTTAGGCAAGTTTGATTTTTAATGTTGTTCTTGGTAGGAGTTTTCTTACAAATTAATGCAACAGATTTTAGCTCTAGTAGATGATTGTTGTCAGAATTTATAAATAAAGCTTTCAAGCTTAGAAGGCACAAAATATAAGACTATATGGTAATATTGCACTAAGCTACGCAGACCCTACATATTAATTGTACTAAATTAGCTTCTTTTCTATTCAGCAAACAGCAGCCTGGGTTGTTTAGTGATAATCATTTTTGGTTAAACATGACTTGTTTTTGAACTAAAGTATAATTTACTTCTTCATTTGTTTCAAAGTAATTTTCAAAGTAAAATTTTAAACGACTAATGGTATGAGATGAGACTATCAGTTATTCTATTAAAATGCAAAATATGACAAAACTAAGGGCTCTAAATTTGAGCTGTCATCAATGATTTGAAACCAATACTTTCTCCTTCTCTGTCACAGTCAGTCCACTTAATAAAAAACTCAACATTCACTAAGTTTCCTTGTCTATTGTAAAAACTAATATGAGACACTAGATTGCACCAGGGAAACCTGGTAGTTGCTTGTCTTCTGCTAGTCACAAATCCTGGCACACCTTACTGATCCACACTGTTTAGTATTTAGTAAAATTAATAGTGTAATAGTATCAATATTAGTAGTAGCAATAGTAGTAGTAATAGTAGAAGTAGTAATAGTAGTGGTAAAAGTAGTAGTAAAAGTAGTTGTAGTAATAATAGTAGTAGTAGTAAGAGTAATAGTAGTAATAGCAGTGATAGTAGTAGTATATAGTAATAGTAATTGTAGTATCAGTTGTAGCCGTATTAAGAGTAGTAATGATATTAGTAGTAGCACTGCACTTACCCCTTCTTTTCTGTTTGTAGGAGTTATTGTTAAACCAAAAATTCACTGCAACAGGGTTACATCTGATTCTACAGACCACTTATGACAATCCAGTTTAATTATCATACTGCTTTCACCTTTTAAGCTCACTGACAACTTAGGGTGTCACCAAATGGCAAAATTTTTAAAACTAACTTGTTGGGCTTTTTACTAGCCCTAATTTTAACTTACCCACGTGTTAACATGACTCTACCTTCTTCCCAGATGTTGGTCCACTCCTCTCAACTTGTGCCCTCTTTGTCACAAGCTCTTTTTCTGTCAGATTCTTTGCCATATCGCACCGCTTGAGACCTTCTGAAACAAGATGGCCTGGCTCACTAAAAATTAGTTATTAATCCAATTTTCTAACTCTTATTTAAAAACTCTGGCACAGTGCTCAAGTCATACAAGCCTCCATAACCTCTTTAGCGTGTTTGCATTGTCTTTTAATTACTGTGCTGTACAACAGTTAATAGTTTAGTCTCCCTTAACTGTGTCATGTTCAAAAACCTATATTCAACATTTTGCAGTTTACAAGGTTTACTCAAATCGCTGTTATACCACAAAGGTTGTTTCTATATTGCTTACTTACATTACATACATAATGAACGCACTCGAGTATTTTCTAAATATCGGCAATTCTTCATGAGTTTGAAAACATAACTAGCATAATAAATATCTATGTAGGTCCAGAATGTATTGGCAAATCATACTGTATAATGGGTGTAAAAATACTCTTCATTTTATTTTCTTACCGATTGGTGGTGAAGAGGAAATCTAAACAGCTGCAGCTTAACTTCATACATCTAGGTTAAATCTACCAGTGTGACTTGATTTTTCTGACCCAACTCAATGAAACCAGTGGAGCCCGGTGGTCGCATTACAGATATGCAAGCAGACTATCCGATTAAGCTGAGATTGAGCTAATCGAAACATTGGTGCAAACTGCACTAGTAACTCAATAAGCCTTTATTTCGACAATTCTTCCAATATGTGATATAAGTAAGCCTATAGTACGTCGACGACTTACCAACCTGACTAAGACAAAACAGGAAAGTAAGTTTGCACCACCAGCAAACATAGCGGCTGATGATGAATAGAATATACCAAACATCCTCTTTGTGTATTGCTAGTAGTAGTAAGATGTGGGAGTCTATAAAACATTGGTGTGTGTATTTTACCTTCTTTGAAACTGTTAATAGATTGGTGTTAATAGTCGTTAGTGTTTAATGTTCAAAATGAGCACAAACAAAAAGAAAAACTTCTCCATAGAGTTATAGTGACTTGAGGTATAGATGAGCAGATCAATACTGCTTGGGACTTCAATGGCAATATCAGTAAAAAAAACCAAGAATATCAAGACAATATTAGACACTCTAGTACAAAAAACAAAGATGAAAAGAAAAAAGGTAATCTAGTTTTATGTAAACCAGTAAAAAAAATTTCCGGAAACTACATCTTCTATCATATAATTTTACAAACTGAAAGAACAAAATCAATATTATTGTAAGTTAATCTAAAAGAACTTTTTCAATAAAATCATCTTTACTTCTAGACATGTTTTTATGTCAGTTTTAGCAATGGCTGAGCCGACACTAGTCACAATGAAATGGTAACGAAACTTTAATGTGTGAGGCTTTGGTCTGTAGTAACTGCATATATTTATACACCCGTTTTACCCTAAACGTTTCTCATCTAATTAAACTAAAAGCCACATCCAAATCAAAGAAAAATGAAACTAATTCATCATTCTCAAGGCAGTACATCTTCAGTTTGCACTGGCTGCTGTTGTGGGAGATTGCTTCAAGATTAATAAATAGTCAATACTTTCTACTCACATTAGCAAGTCTTGGTCAACTCTCTGCCATCTGTCAGTTACATGAAAATCTGATTTATGCAGTTCCATACGGATTTATGCTCTCAACATTACATAATTCTGTGTTTTTCACTTTGCTGATGCAGAAGGTAACACAATTATTAGTCAGTCTGCTAAAATGTACTTCATATAGACATAAAAACTGCTATAAATATTTGATGGTGGTTTGTTTGTTGTTTTACATTCCCTTAGTGTTGACTCTTCAGTATCCTACCTCAGGTATCCTATTAAATAGCTTTGTTCATTGATAGTCCAAGAAAAAAATGGCAGCAAGTGATCAAATTGCATCATCGATATTGCCCACACAATTCTACCTGCGGTTCACAATTACAAACTAGTCCCAAATTGAAAAAATTGTTCTTACCAGCGAACTGGACCTGAAGAATCTAATTATGTTTGTTTAACTGCATTTATTTTCACATCACTACATTTTCGCACTCATCAGAACTGCGAAATTAAGTTGCAGCAAAACTTTACTCTGTACGCCACTCACAAAACTAAATCCTAGCGAAATATAAGTGTCCTAGGGTATATGTTAAATAAAAGGACTTGATGAGACTACAGAAAAAATTGTGATGGCCTTAAATATTTAAGCACCATATAGAATAGCTAAGTTCATACTATACTTTCTATTACTATGCGCATGCTAGATGAACAAGTAGCATCAGTTATCAAGTATCATTAAAACGAAGCAGTGAGCCCCAATCACCACGAGACTCATTAACACTAACAACGCAAAGTACAGTAATAGTTCGTCAAAATATCAAATACTGTGGAACAAGTAATTCACTAAGAGCTGTTAATCTTTAATAATTTAACCAGAAGGAGCTAGATCCTTATTCACTATTATAATAAAGATTTTCAGCATGAAATTTCATTTCTTCCAAAGAAGTAACCGCCTCAGTGGTAATGCCAGCGGAGCCAACACCAGTCATGATGAACTGTTCCAATTCAACTTTGCTGTGTGATGCTTCTGTATCTGGTCTATCTACATCACTTTATACTACAGGCTTTGTGATAAACATTCTTCATCTTATTGGACTCAAAGTATCATCTGAGTCTAAGAAAATAGGCCACCACTATATTCTCATTGGGATCACATCTGCTGATGCATTTCAAAGTTTCACATATGGTGTGTGTACCAGCTGCTATTTCAATGAGTTTCTCTGGACTTATGACAACAGCCTTCTGAACGCACTTGTAGCTGTTGCCACAACAGCGGCAACAGGAATTCACTACTTTCTACTTATGTTGGCAAGTGTCGACTGATTTTCTGTTATCTGTCGACCACATGACTACAACTCATCTAAAGCTACTAGTAACATTGGTAAACTCTCAATTGCTTGCGTCATTTTAAGTCTGACTATCAACATTGACATTTCACCAATTCCAGAATTTGTTTGATTTGATGAGGTATTCAGATCCGTCTTAAATTTTGATGAGATCCATACATGGAGTTAATGGGCGTACTCCAATTTATTATTCCCATAGCATGCAACTAAGTTATTTTGGCATTGGTGATGAAGAAGCTAATGAAAATGAATTGTCAACCTGTTGGAAGTCGTCCAAATCAAAATATTAAAATTGCTGCAAAATACATCTTGGGAGTCTGCTTGCTGTTTTATATAACTTTTGTTTCAGCGCTCATGTATCCTGTTGAAGTCACATCAATGGAGACACAAATCACATCCTGTCACATCAATAGAGACAACAGTTTTGGCTTCAATGAAGAAAAAACTTAAGGGAGCCTTTGAATGGACTGCCCTATTTCCTCAAGCAGTTTATGAATTAGCTAATGTCATTTTCTATTGTTATGTTTATCGGAAATACCTGCCAGAGGTAAAGAACCAGATAGTCATTAAAGTGAGGAGAGCCATAATTGATACAAATTAGATCTTTAGGGCTTTATCTTTTTAGTAAAGCAGTTAAGTAATACTTTTATTTAACAACTCGCGTGTCGAAACAATATGTTACTTTGAGGATTAGTTGTCTTCTCATTGTTTAAACGTAACATTATAAACTATATAATCTTATATCAAGTACTATATTTTGTGTTTGTATTATGATAAAACTAAGTGCTCTTGATAGTGGTTGTTCTTGTTCACTTATGAAAGTTTTTAAACATTTTTTATCAACCACTAGTTGTTCAACTTCCACATCAAATTGTATGATTCTGAATTTTGATTGTGCAATTTTTGACATTATACATTCTACATTAATATTAACATTTTACATTACGCCTGTAGAAAGATAAGGATTTTGTTGTGAGTCTATTTCTTTGATAGTTCTACTGATTATATAACTGTTATTTCAGGCGTGTGATAATTGTTAGGCAAGTTTGATTTTTAATGTTGTTCTTGGTAGGAGTTTCTTTACAAGTTAATGCAACAGATTTTAGCTCTAGTAGATGATTGTTGTCAGAATTTATAAATAAAGCTTTCAAGCTTAGAAGGCACAAAACATAAGACTATATGGTAATATTGCACTAAGCTACGCAGACCCTACATATTAATTGTACTAAATTAGCTTCTTTTCTATTCAGCAAACAGCAGCCTGGGTTGTTTAGTGATAATCATTTTTGGTTAAACATGACTTGTTTTTGAACTAAAGTATAATTTACTTCTTTATTTGTTTCAAAGTAATTTTCAAAGTAAAATTTTAAACGACTAATGGTATGAGATGAGACTATCAGTTATTCTATTAAAATGCAAAATATGACAAAACTAAGGGCTCTAAATTTGAGCTGTCATCAATGATTTGAAACCAATACTTTCTCCTTCTCTGTCACAGTCAGTCCACTTAATAAAAAACTCAACATTCACTAAGTTTCCTTGTCTATTGTAAAAACTAATATGAGACACTAGACTGCAACAGGGAAACCTGGTAGTTGCTTGTCTTCTGCTGTCACAAATCCTGGCGCACCTTACTGATCCACACTGTTTAGTATTTAGTAAAATTAATAGTGTAATAGTATCAATATTAGTAGTAGTAATAGTAGTAGTAATAGTAGAAGTAGTAATAGTAGTGGTAAAAGTAGTAGTAAAAGTAGTTGTAGTAATAATAGTAGTAGTAGTAAGAGTAATAGTAGTAATAGCAGTGATAGTAGTAGTATATAGTAATAGTAATTGTAGTATCAGTTGTAGCCGTATTAAGAGTAGTAATAGTATTAGTAGTAGCACTGCACTTACCCCTTCTTTTCTGTTTGTAGGAGTTATTGTTAAACCAAAAATTCACTGCAACAGGGTTACATCTGATTCTACAGACCGCTTATGACAATCCAGTTTATTTATCATACTGCTTTCACCTTTTAAGCTCACTGACAACTTAGGGTGTCACCAAATGGCAAAATTTTCAAAACTAACTTGTTGGGCTTTTTACTAGCCCTAATTTTAACTTACCCGCGTGTTAACATGACTCTACCTTCTTCCCAGATGTTGGTCCACTCCTCTCAACTTGTGCCCTCTTTGTCACAAGCTCTTTTTCTGTCAGACTCTTTGCCATATCGCACCGCTTGAGACCTTCTGAAACAAGATGGCCTGGCTCACTAAAAATTAGTTATTAATCCAATTTTCTAACTCTTATTTAAAAACTCTGGCACAGTGCTCAAGTCATACAAACCTCCATAACCTCTTTAGCGTGTTTGCATTGTCTTTTAATTACTGTGCTGTACAACAGTTAATAGTTTAGTCTCCCTTAACTGTGTCATGTTCAAAAACCTATATTCAACATTTTGCAGTTTACAAGGTTTACTCAAATCGCTGTTATACCACAAAGGTTGTTTCTATATTGCTTACTTACATTACATACATAATGGACGCACTCGAGTATTTTCTAAATATCGGCAATTCTTCATGAGTTTGAAAACATAACTAGCATAATAAATATCTATGTAGGTCCAGAATGTATTGGCGAATCATACTGTATAATGGGTGCAAAAATACTCTTCATTTTATTTTCTTACCGATTGGTGGTGAAGAGGAACTCTAAACAGCTGCAGCTTAACTTCATACACCTAGGTTAAATCCACCAGTGTGACTCGATTTTTCTGACCCAACTCAATGAAAACGGTGGAGCCCGGTGGTCGCATTACAGATATTCAAGTAGACTATCCGATTAAGCTGAGATTGAGCTAATCGAAACATTGGTGCAAACTGCACTAGTAACTCAATAAGCCTTTATTTCGACAATTCTTCCAATATGTGATATAAGTAAGCCTATAGTACGTCGACGACTTACCAACCTGACTAAGACAAAACAGGAAAGCAAGTTTGCACCACCAGCAAACATAGCGGCTGATGATGAATAGAATATACCAAACACCCTCTTTGTGTATTGCTAGTAGTAGTAAGATGTGGGAGTCTATAAAACATTGGTGTGTGTATTTTACCTTCTTTGAAACTGTTAATAGATTGGTGTTAATAGTCATTAGTGTTTAGTGTTCAAACAGAACACAAACAAAAAGAACAACTTCTCCATAGAGTTATAGTGACTGGAGGTATAGATGAACAGATCAATACTGCTTGGGACTTCAATGGCAATATCAGTAAAAAAACCAAGAATATCAAGACAATATTAGACACTCTAGCACAAAAAAAAAAATGAAAAAAAAAAGGTAATCTAGTTTTATGTAAACCAGTAAAAAAAATTTCCGGAAACTACATCTTCTATCATATAATTTTACAAACTGAAAAAACAAAATCAATATTATTGTAAGTTAATCTAAAAGAACTTTTTCAATAAAATCATCTTTACTTCTAGACATGTTTTTATGTCAGTTTTAGCAATGGCTGAGCCGACACTAGTCACAATGAAATGGTAACGAAACTTTAATGTGTGAGGCTTTGCTCTGTAGTAACTGCATATATTTATACACCTGTTCTACCCTAAACATTTCTCATCTAATTAAACTAAAAGCCGCATCCAAATCAAAGAAAAATGAAACTAATTCATCATTCTCAAGCCAGTACATCTTCAGTTTGCACTGGCTGCTGTTGTGGGAGATTGCTTCAAGATTAATAAATAGTCAATACTTTCTACTCACATTAGCAAGTCTTGGTCAACTCTCTGCCATCTGTCAGTTACATGAAAATCTGATTTATGCAGTTCCATACGGATTTATGCTCTCAACATTACGTAATTCTGTGTTTTTCACTTTGCTGATGCAGAAGGTAACACAATTATTAGTCAGTCTGCTAAAATGTACTTCATATAGACATAAAAACTGCTATAAATATTTGATGGTGGTTTGTTTGTTTTACATTCCCTTAGTGTTGACTCTTCAGTATCCTACCTCAGGTATCCTATTAAATAGCTTTGTTCCAGTCCAAGAAAAAAATGGCAGCAAGAGATCAAATTGCATCATCGATATTGCCCACACAATTCTACCTGCGGTTCACAATTACAAACTAGTCCCAAATTGAAAAAATTGTTCTTACCAGTGAACTGGACCTGAGGAATCTAATTATGTTTGTTTAACTGCATTTATTTTCACATCACTATATTTTCGCACTCATCAGAACTGCGAAATTAAGTTGCAGCAAAACTTTACTCTGTACGCTACTCACAAAACTAAATCCTAGCGAAATATAAGTGCCCTAGGGTATATGTTAAATTAAAGGACTTGATGAGACTACAGAAAAAATTGTGATGGCCTTAAATATTTAAGCACCATATAGAATACTAAGTTCATACTATACTTTCTATTACCATGCGCATGCTAGATGAACAAGTAGCATCAGTTATCAAGTATCATTAAAACGAAGCAGTGAGCCCCAATCACCACGAGACTCATTAACACTAACAACGCAAAGTACAGTAATAGTTCGTCAAAATATCAAATACTGTGGAACAAGTAATTCACTAAGAGCTGTTAATCTTTAATAATTTAATCAGAAGGAGCTAGATCCTTATTTACTATTATAATAAAGATTTTCAGCATGAAATTTCATTTCTTCCAAAGAAGTAACCGCCTCAGTGGTAACGTCAGCAGAGCCAACACCAGTCATGATGAACTGTTCCAATTCAACTTTGCTGTGTGACGCCTCTGTATCTGGTCTATCTACATCACTTTATACTACAGGCGTTATTATAAATATTCTTCATCTTATTGGACTCGAAGATGCGACAGAGTCTGAAAAAATAGGCTACCACTACATTCTCATTGGGATCACATCTGCTGATGCATTTCAAAGTTTCACATATGGTCTATGTACCAGCTGCTATTTCAAAGAGTTTCTCTGGACGTATGACAACAGCTTTCTGAGCGCACTTGTAGCTGTTGCCACTGTTGTGGCAACAGTAATTCGTTACTTTCTACTTATGTTGACATGTTTTTACCGATTTTACGCCATTCGTCGACCACATAACTACAACTCATCTAGAGTTACTAGTAACATTGGTAAACTCTCAATTGCTTGTGTCATTCTTAGTCTGACCATCAACATTGGCATCTTATCAATTCCAGAATTTGTTTGTTTTGATAAGGTATTCGGATGCGTCATAAATTTTGATAAGAATCCATAGCTGGAGTTAGTACTGGATGTACTCCAATTTATTATTCCCATAGCATGCAATGCAGTTATTTTGGCATTGGTGATGAAGAAGTTAATGTAAATGAATCGCCAACCTGTTTGAAGTCGTCCAAATCGAGATATAAAAATCGCTACAAAATACATCTTGGTAATCTGCTTGCTGTTTTATATAACCTTAGTTCCTGTTCTCATGTATCCCGCTGCTGTTTTTGCTTTGAAGGATAAAAAACATAAGCGAGTTTTTGAGTCGAGAGTATCAGTCACTCTATCAACTGTGAAATGTGACAAAACTAAGGGCTGTACGTTTGGTCGTGTCATCGATGATCTGATACCTAATGTTCTCTCCTTCTCTGTCACAGTCAGGCCATATAATAATATTCTTTACATTTACAAAGTATTTTTGGCTATGGACATGAGAGACTGTACTGCAACAGGAAAAAAACTGATATTTGCTTCTCCTTTGCTAGTCACAGATCTAATCACACGTTTCTGCTCCTCCTGATTTAGTATTAATAGTAGTAACAATATTGGTAGTAGCACTGCACTTACCACTTCGGTTCTGTTTGTAGGAGTTATTGTAAAACCAACGATTCACTGCTACAGAGTCACATCTGACTTTACAGACCATGTGGGACAATCCAGTTTCTTCATCTTACTACTTTCAATTTTTAAGCTCACTCAAAACTTATAGTGTGTCATCCATTGGTAACTACCTTTTCAAAACTGACTTTTGAAGCTTTCTACTCACGTTTAACTTACCTGCGTCTTATTATTACTTTACCTTCATCACAGATGCTGATCCACTCCTCTCAAACTTTGCTCTCTTTGTCACCAACTCTTTTTCTATCAGGCTTATTTGCCATGTCGCAACACTTGAGATCTTTTGAAACAAGATAGCTTGGCCCACTAAAAATTAGTTTTTAAACCCAATATTCTAACTCTCTTTAAAAAAGACTCTGGCACAGTGCTCAAGTCATAAAAAGCTCTTCTTAACATAACCTTCTTAACAAACCTTCTTAACATGTTTGCATTGTCTTTTGATTAATAAAACAGGTAACAATTCTGTCTTCTTCAACTCTGTCACATTCAAAAACCTATTAGAACAAAACTAGCATAATAAATATCTATGTAGGTCCAGAATTTATTGGCGAATCATACTATATAGTGACAGCCAAAGTACTCTTCATCTTACTTTCTTACTACTTGGTGATGAAGGGGGACCCCAAACAGCTGTAGCTTGATTTCATACACCTAGGTTAAAGTCACAGGTCTGACTCAGTTTCTCTTATTTAGCTCAATGAACTTAGTAGAGCCAGATGGTTTCATTACAGATATGCAAGTAGACTATCCGAATAAGCTTAAATCTAGAAAATCGATGCATTTTTGTACACAGTAAGTGAAAAAGCAGAGAGCACAATATTGGCTAGAAATATAGTTGAAGATTCACACAACAGTACGCTAAAAACAGTCAATGACTATTTTGACATGTAAACAAACACTCTTGTTAAATGTCCAAAATTCAACTCATTCAAAACCAAGATTATATGGAAACATACATCTATAAACTTTAAAAACAAGCTAATTATTTTGCATTCAGAGTTCTGAGATAAGAGCTAATCAGAGAAACGCTAGCTTTAATTGTAATTGATGATCATTTTCAAAAAACAGTTGCCAGAGAACCTGGTAGAGTACAAAGATTGTAATAAAAATATTTCAAGGGCAAACACCAAAGCACCTCAAAACTCAAATGGTGTCATGACAAACAAGCTCAAGCCATCAACTAAATCAAACAATCCTTACTCCAGACGTCACTGATGTGGTGGAGCCTACCATATCGGGTGAAGAATTTTAAACTCAATTTGAGTGTTGCCAAGCTACTGAGCATTCAAAGGTTGTATGCCTCAAAATATTTGCTAATGTACTTGGAGTGATCTTACCTGAGAGTTTTTAGAGAAAGTTTTATCTTGAAGAAACTCTTGAATTGATAATTTGTATGTTTCTTCAGACAATAATCATAAGCCACAGCATAAGCTTAAGCTTGAAACAGGGGCTTGTATTAGTGTGTGGTGATCTTGGTTGGAATAGTAGCCAATTAGGCCAGTTAAACTGACTCATTTCGGCAGTAAAAACATTTTATGACTAGTTTTAAATAAATCTGATTGAGCGTAATGTAGATGCTTTCATAACGTATACCTTCTATCGCCTAAATTTCAGATAGCGTAAAAAAGTTATGTATGGTTTTGCCTTCCTATTACGTAAAAAGTTCTATATTACATCAAGTGTCAAGTCGTTCAGGTTTTCAATTTTGATTTGAATGATAGTTTATTTCGTAGCACTTGCGGAAAAAACTGCCGTGCGTTTAGCGTTAAATTTATTATATAACTTTCACGACATTTTAGTTCGTTGTAATAGATAATTAAATGGTCGGAAAAAAGAGAATGGGATAGCTGCACAATTGTTTATAACTACAAAGGCAATCATACAATGTATATAGGTACAGGTGTTACAGAATCGGTCTACCAGTCTGAATGTCACGAGTTGGAGTATTGTCGAAATTTATGTTTTATCCTAATCTTGGCCCCTAGATACAGATCGACGACAAACAGGTAGATCTGCTCTGCTTTTCAGTGTCAAACATTTTGTCGTTATGCTTTTTTGTAGGTGTACAAAATATATGTTATTAGTTTTACTTTGCAGGATTGTCTCAGCTGTTTAGATAATATAAGGAAGTCATTGTAAATGAATGTTAAAAAAGTGCAGTCTTCTTCACCATGTTATAAAATTACTGCAGTCACAGCCTAAAAACCAGTGAGATTGATCATAAATAGAGAAAAGTTTTCTATACAAGTCAATAAAACTGCAGTTACGGTACAGTCTACAAATTAAACAGACAGGTCACATTTTTCCTTTTTGCATGGCCAACGAGGTAAGTTCGGAAAGATCTTGGATTGGGTCAGGCGATTTACATGTATTTTACTGTGTTTTTATAATTCCTTATAACATAAACGTTTGCTGAAATAGATTATCTACGTCATAGGAGCGTCTACTGTGGCTGGTAGACATGTAAATAAAACTTTATATGTAGTGCAAAGTGATTCTGACTAGGTTTCTGACTCTAATTCTTAAAACTGAGGTCTTTTCACAGTTTATATTTTCCTTTAAAACGTTTTAATTGCGATCAAGTTTCGTCAATTTTAATTCTGAAACACAAAAAAAGCAGTCAGATGACTTCAAAAATTTAAAACGATCACAAATGACAAAAAAGACCGATACCTTTTGATGAAATCTACTAAAATTTTGTGCGACGTCATCTTTTAAGAGTATCGATACAAAATACTATAAACTTTATTATTTTTACTATTTCAATAACTATTATTATTTTTTGATACAATGTTTTACTAGGAATCACACCATAGAACTGATTTCTAGCCATTCGCATAGTACTCAAACTCCACCTGCTATTGCCTGTAAGTTTGTTGTACCCATAGAGTTATCTCCCCCTAGAGTGATAACTGTGCATTCAACAACACGAGCGTTTCCGGTGCCAACAAGGAGCGTTTAGGCCACGCCCCTTTTTTGTGCTAGTCAATCGTAGTGATCGACAGAACAATAACGTCAGCCATGAGAATGATCATGAATTTCCAGTTAAGAGAGTAATTATTGCTCATATTAAAGAAATGATGATTATAGTTTATTACTCTAATATATGCTTATTATTTAAAGCAATTCAATACCTACATGCATTGAAAAGGCACTGAATAGATGGTGTTAAGTAAGTGAGTTAATGCAATCAGTTACTCCAATGATATACAGCCCCCACACATGAGGGGCTGTATATCATTGGCTATTCATAGATAAGATAGATAGTCATACTGGAGTTGTATTACATTGGTGGGATGGGAAGCTAATCAACTGCCATCAACTGAAATTATTGACATTGTATGGTGATAGAGTTATTCATTGTCACCTCAGTTCACAAACAGCCCTTGCATGTAATCTTAGATTTCAATACATATCAATCAAATACATAGACTAGCTTGAAGCAAAGATGTCCACTAGTTAGTGGACATCTTTGCTTGATGTAAGCAAGCAAAAAGTTTGAAAGTTAGAGTGGCAAATGTTGTTATATGTTAGATAAAAATAAATTATACTTAATTATACTAAATTATAATTATTTAAAAATAAAATAGACTTTTTATTACTTTATTTATTAAATAAAGTAATAAAAATTAGCTATGATTACAATAATTTTTTATTGTAATCATAGCTAAACAGATTATAATTAGCATTACTTGCTAATTAATTTACATTTAAACACATTTGCAGTTTCATTTTTCTTCCTAATTCATTTCAACAAAAAACTCCTTTCATGATATGAAATTTAAAAATGGTAGTTGTTTGAATAAGCTTGAAAACATTTACAGTTGTTTTTATTTGCTCTCTTCTTTTCATTTATTTCAATTACACAAAACACTTTTCATAATATGTTGTTTGAAAGTTAAAGTGGTAAATGTTGTTATATATTAAATAAAAATAAATTATACTTAATTCTACTAACTATAATTATATAAAATAAAATATACTTTTTTATTACCTTATTTATTAAATAATTTTTCATTGTAATCATAGCTAAACAGATTATATTTAGCCATTACTTGCTAATTATTTTACATTTAAACACATTTAGTTTTATTTTTTTTCCTAATTTATTTCAACAAAACACTGCTTTCATGATATGAAATTTAAAAGTTGTAGTTGTTTGAAAAAGCTTGCAAACCTTTAGAGTTGTTTTCTTTTTCCTCTTAATTCATTTAAACTGCTTAAAAATATTTTCTTATGATATGAAGTTTAAAAGTTAGAATAGTAAATGTTATATAAAAATAAATTTTCTGTCCAAATACTTTTTTATTACTCGGGCAACACCGGGTAGTACAGCTCATAGTTGATGGCAGTTGATTAGCTTCCCATCACACCAATGTAATACAACCCCAGTATGACTATGTATGTTATCTATGAGTAACTGCTTGCATTACCTTCACTTTCACTCACTATCTATTCAGTGCCTTGGCAAGTCATGTAGGTATCAGGGATTACGTGTATGTCACAATTTCCATTTTCATAATTCATTTCCATATTATTTCCATTTCCATATTATTTCCATTTCCATAATTCATTTCATATTAATTCCATTTCCATAACTCATTTCCATATTATTTCCATTTCCATATTATTTCCATTTCCATAATTCATTTCCATATTAATTCCATTTCCATATTAATTCCATTTCCATAATTCATTTTCATATTATTTCCATTTCCATATTATTTCCATTTCCATAATTCATTTCCATATTAATTCCGTTTCCCTACTTCATTTCCATAGTATTTCCATTTCCATATTATTTCCTTTTCCATAATTCATTTCCATATTATTTCCATTTCCATAAAAGTTCCATAATTCATTTCCATATTATTTCCGTTTCCATAATTCATTTCCATATTATTTCCATTTCCATGTTATTTCTATTTCCATAATTCATTTCCATATTAATTCCATTTCCATAATTCATTTCCATATTAATTCCATTTCCCTACTTCATTTCCATAGTATTTCCATTTTCATATTATTTCCATTTCCATAATTCATCTCCATATTATTTCCATTTCCATAAAAGTTCCATAATTCATTTCCATATTAATTCCATTTCCATAATTCCTTTCCATATTATTTCCATTTCCATAGCATTTCCATAATTCATTTCTATATTATTTCCATTTTCATACCATTTCCATACTTGTAAAATAAAGTTTCCATATCCATTTCCCTAAAATTATGGAAATATTTATGTTTATGGAAATGAAAAAGTAAACATTTCCATAATATGTTTAGCAATCCCTGGTAGGTATTGAATTGCTTTAAATAATACGCATATATTAGAGTAATAAACTATAATCATCATTTCTTTAATATGAGCATTAATTACTATCTCAACTGGAATTCATGATCCGTGTTTAACCCTTCTCATGGCTGATGTTATTGATCTAGTCAATCACTACGACTGACTAGCACAAAAAAGAGGCGTGGCCTAAACGCTCCTTGTTGGCACCGGAAACGCTCGTGTAGTTATCACTCTAGGGGGAGATAACTCTATGGTTGTACCCGAACTGAAAGTTGTTTATCTGTTGCTACACAATTACACTTCCTAGATGTCACAAGTTTGGCTATTTTTAAGCAATGAATGGAAATAAACAAAGCGCCACAATCAATTGGACCAGCTAGCATTCCCTAGAAAATATGGCATGTAATATTATAGTTTAGAATCAAACTTTGGCTGAGCTGATATATTGCTGACCGTTATCTCTTCCATTTTGTGACATTCACCACAGAAACGCGACTATCAGATCTTCATTGATAAACTGGTTTCAAAGAATGAAGCTGAAACTAGTGGTGGATGGCACTTTTCACATACTTCATCTTGTACTATGTAGTAGTAAAAAGTCTTTCTCAATGAGAATATTAATTTCATGATGACACCCCCCCCCCCCCGCCTTCTGTGACACGCATAACAGAAATATGTCTACTGATAAATTTGAGGATATTAAAGATGGGAACACAATTAGCAAGGAATCACTTTGTTAATGGCTCCAGATACTTGTGATATAAAAAGTACTTTGGTATTCTAAAGTAACACTATGTAATAAAATACATCTCAACTCTGATTATAATATATTTTAGTACTCAAGGTGAAATTTTTAAATTACGGGCAAAGAGATTTTTTGGAGCCAAAAGCTCTGAATGGAGAGAGTCAACACTTTTTTACCCTTTTTTTTGTTGTGCTATACATGTAGCTAACATTCTTTAACAAAAGTATTAGAATGCTGAAACTGCACCCAACCACTCACTTACCGGGCACAATTTCAAAACTTTCAGAATAAGCAAGTAACTGGCAAGGAAACAGCGCAAAATGTAGCAAGATGACTCAGCAAAGTATACAGCAGCTTTTGGTGAAAATCAGTTTACACGATAGCCTGAGATAAGCAAGTCAGAAGGTTTCGGAGGTCGTTAATAGGTCAACATCATTTTAACAGTAAATAAAAGCACTGACAAGAATACTCTGTAAATAGGTTATATCTAAATGCTACGATAATGAAGTGCTTGTTGTAGAAAAGGCATGCATGGTGAATGTAACAAGTGTTCTTATCGGAGTCATCTTTTAACAATTTTTAATCATAGAGTGAGATGCACATGGAGAGCTAACTCCCAATTTATAGGCATCTGTATGTCTATATGATCAATTGTTAAGTATCTCTAATCTATGCTAGATATTGTTGTACTATCGTTTCTATTATATTGTGGTAAAATTACGTGGTCAAGCTATGCATTAGCGAGTCATTAATGTAATGCTGTTTGTCATTCGCAGGTCTTTGCCCTTCCGAGGAGTTAGCTTCTCACGGAATCTTGCAAAGTTATCGATAGCCTGTGTTCCGCATTTGTTTGTCAACTGTAAGCGATGCAGTTACCATTATTCTTTATGAATATCGGCTCATAAATGAGCTAAGGTAGGGGTAACTTAAAACTTGCTAGCTTTCTTCTCTTTAGGAAAGCTGAGGTATTAAAAATGAGAGAGAGAGCTTTTACGAGGATCGGCTTGTGATTTAGTTGATTTCTTTCACGGCAGACTGTAACAGCTAATGAGCTCATTATTTTTTGCTATTAATATACGTAAGGTTTTCTGAGTACGTGTGTCGACAACGTGAGTTTATCTTTTATTGGTGGCAAGTGATTATTTATTAGATGATATATTTTGTTGCATTGGTCTGCACACGGTCCTCTGTTTGTGTACCGCTTGGTCTACTTTGGCACTCAACTAATCGCAGGTATTACGGAGTCACCGACTACAGCACGTAGTACGCTAATACAGCCATATTTATTTAACCACACTTGGTAAGGTCAGCTAACTTGTAATAGATCCCACATAGTAGTGCTTGCAAGTGTAAGTTGCTATATTAGCTATAAGCAAGTGCAAAACTTCACCACAATATCTGTGAGCTACTGAAGGCTGAACAATCCTATAATTGGAACTATACAATGTATAGCTTCAATAATTATTACTCATGAAATTATTCTGTGTATGAGTGTAATATGTAAAGGGCCTTAGTGCTAGGTTCTCTTCACTAAACTATTCAACGTTTCAAACTATTCAAGGGCCTACAGCTTGATTTGATTTGATTTTGATTTGATTTTTATTGCGTAATAATAACATGACAGTATGAGTAAAAAAATACACAGAGTAGCAATAGGACATGCCAGATAGCCAGAGGCTAGAGTCAAGGCAGCCCCAGCAAGCAGTAGGAAAAGAAACAGAATCAGCGATAAGCGCACACTCCGGAGCACCAGAGTCAGGAAGGACAGTCCCAGGACGCCCACAGGCGCTCCACCAACTTCGCCTTCAGCTGACCCGGAGCAGAGCCCGCACAATCACTCAAAAATTTATTATATAATTTCATTGCACTAAAAAATATCGATCTCTGTCCCTTAGAAGACAAACACTTTTTCAACTTTAATTGATTTTTACTTTTTAAACGGGTATCTTGACAATGATCTATCATAAAATCTTGCAACTCTTCCATGGGGAAAGAATTTGTTAAAAACATTAGCAGGCGATACTGGAATAAAATTTCAATTGGCATTATTTTTAAAATTTTAAAATTTTTGGAAACTGTTTGATTTGGTTTAAAATTGAGTATTATTCTGATTGCCTTTTTTTGCATGATTAAAAGTTTGTTTAAATCAGTTTTGTTGCCGTGGCCCCAAAACTCGATTCCATAAATTAAAAGAGAATAGAAAAAACTGTAGTACAAATTGATCATGGTTGATTTGTCTAGGTAGGGGCGAATGAAACGTAATATTAGTAATATGTAATTAAGTTTTTTGATGAGACTTTGGATGTGTTTTTTAAAAGTCAAGTTGTTGTCTAACGTGATACCTAAAAATTGAGTCGAATCTTTGATTTGTAGTTGAGAATTGTTTAAAGAAAGGCTTAGATTATAATTTTGAGTGTTTTTAGACGGATTTTTGAAAACTACTTGAAATGTTTTACTGTTGTTTAAAATGAGTCTGTTTGATAGGCACCATTCATTAATAATATTTAATTCCTCTTGGAGTTTAGAATTATCTGTTGAAAATATATTGGTGTCATCTGCGAATAAAATACAATCCAAAGCAGGTGCAGCATTTACTAAGTCATTTATAAAAATTAAAAATAAGAGGGGTCCTAAAATTGATCCTTGTGGAACACCAATCGTAATTGCCCTCATTTGCGAACAATCAGTATCTGTTTTGGTAAATTGAAATCTATTTTGGAGATAACTTTGAATAAGAGAGGAAGACTTTACACTAAAATTGTAGTAAAAAAGTTTGTCAATTAAAATTTTGTGATTAATCGTATCGAATGCCTTTGAAAAATCCAAAAATACGCCCTGAGTTATATTACTTTGATCTAAATTAGTATATAAAAATTCCATTAGACTGTTTATTGCTGTAGTGGTGCTTTTACCTTTTCTAAAACCAAATTGTTTAGGCGACAAGATGTTATTGGTTTCTAAAAAATCACGTATTTGCAAAGACAAACATTTCTCTAAAATTTTTGATAAAGCAGGAAGAATGGAAATGGGCCGGTAATTAGATGGATCTGTTCTATTTCCTTTTTTAAATAATGGAGTTACGCGAGCTATTTTTAAACAATTTGGGAAATTAGATTGTTGTATAACAAGATTTATAAGATGTGTTAAAACTGGAATTAGGACTAGTTTATTTTCTTTTATTGCACGGAGAGAAATCCTATCATAGCCGGTTGCTTTAGGAAGACTGAAAGAATCAATTATTTGCAGTGTTTGGTAGGGGTCAATTATCTGGAAGCTAAAATCAATATCATTTACACAGTTGTCCATAAATTTAGAAAAGTGAATATCGGAAAGTGGCAACTCATTGGCCAGTTTATTACCAACATTTACGAAATGATCATTTAAGGTCTCAGCTAAATCTTGCGAGTCTGTTAGGAGTTTTCCATCTTTGTTTATGCTCGTTGGGCTATCTGAATTTTTAGAGTCTCTATTTAACAATCTGTTTATGAATTTCCACTTTTCGTTTTGATTATTTTTACATTTATCAAATTCTTTTTTATAGAATTTAGTCTTCGCAGTTTTAATTTCATTTGTGACTAAATTTCTGAAACTGTGGTAAGAGGTGTGGAGCGAAGTATTGAAAAGTTCTTTTTTACATTTAATGTGCAATTTTCTTCGCTTATTTATCTGTTTAAGTAGATGGTGATTCATCCAAGGTTTTAAAAAGTTGAGCTTTTTCTGATTTGTGGAAATTAATTTTTTCTTCCCAGCTATTTTTATTAAATTTTGGAACGACAAAGAAAAGGATTCAAAGCTTTTGTTAACATCAGAACAATCCATTATCGCCCGCCAATCTTGTTCAGCAAGCTTGATTGCTAGCTGATCATAGTCAATAATGAAAATGGATAAATTTGAACGCTTGGGAATTTTGATTTTAAACTCAATTGATGCAAAAACTGGTTGATGGTCAGAAATATTAAAATCTATTGTTGCAGAGTTTATGTTAGAGTCAACCCGGTTAGTTGCTATGTGGTCTATAAGGCTATTTTTGGTACTACCTAGTCTTGTCGCAGTTAAAATTGTGTTGCAAAAACCATATGATGTTAACAAGTTTTCATAATTGAATGAGTTTATGTCAAGAATATTTTCGGGACCGAGATCGATATTAATGTCACCTACAATTATTGTGTCCGGTGGTAATGTGGGGATCAAAGCTCCGAGATCCTCCAGAAAAGACGGCAGAGCGCCCGAGGGCGCCCTGTAGACTGCCAACACCGAGAAAATCCGGCGCCCCGAAGAATGCACCGACGCGAACACCGCTTCCGCCCCAGCCAGTGTAGCTGCCAAAACTCTAGCCTCAAAACCATCTGCCACATACACGCAAACTCCTCCACCTCCTTCATTTGGCCGTGAACTGCAAAGCAATCGATAATTTTTTAAAATAAATTTGTTAATATATGAATGTTCACCAAGCCAAGATTCTGATATAACGATAAGAGAAAAGTTAACATTCAGATGAGCCAAAAAAAGTTCAAATTCAGAAAACTTGTTATGAATGCTGCGAATGTTTATATGCAAAATGTTTATAGAGTTTTTTAGTACTATGCTCTTCAATGCATTAGGTTTGATCAAAGCGCTATGATGAATATTTAGTAAATCAGGTGTATCGTCGAAGCCTGGTATAGTTGCGCTAGTAATAGAAAAACCACATTAAATTATGGAAATGATTAGTTCAAGTCTATCAGGTCTTTGTCGGAAGAAATTTTAATTGCTTCTGAAGTTTTTTCTTTACGCATGAAAATGTTTCCATGATAGGTCCAAGCATATTTATAATTTAAGTCTCTTTTTTTACATCTGACTTTATAAAACAGCTCCTGTGTTGTTTTAGGCAGCTGTTCATTGATGAAGATTTTGTCTGATTTTTCATATCCCAGAGACTTCGTAGCTTACACCCAGTATCCCACTAGTGACACCACATTATGTAGTGTTACCAACTTACTATGTGAGTCACACAGTAGGAAACTGCACTAATAACTCAATAAGCCTTTATTTCAACAATTCCTTCAACATATGATATAAGTAGGCCTACAGTACGTCCATGACTTACCAACCTGACTAAGATAAAACAGGAAAGTAAGTTTACACCACCAGCAAACATAGCGGATGATGATGAGTAGAACACACCAAACATTCTCTTTGTATATTACTAGTAGTAGTAGTAATATGTAAGAGTCTATAAAGACATTTGTGTATTTTACCACCTTTGAAACTGTTAATAATTTGGTGTTAATAGGTGTTAGTGTTTAGTATTCAAACAGAGCACGAACAAAAGAAACCACTTCTTTCAAGGTGCTCTAAAAGAGTAACTATTACTTGTGGTATAAATGAGCAGATCAATACTGCTCAGGAGTTCAATGGCAATATTGGTAAAAATACACAGGGATAACAGAACAATATTAAGAACTCTAGTACAAAAAACAAAAATGAAAAGAAAAAAGGTATTCTAGTTTGATTTAAACCAGCAAAAAATTTATTTCAGGATCCTAACTACATGATCATATAATTTTATAAACTGGTTAAATACCAAGGTCAATATTATTATGAATTATTTTAAAAAAAGATTTCAATTAAAATTTATTTACTTCGAGACTTGTTCTCAAGTCAGTTCTAACATTGACAGAGCCGACACTAGTCATAATGAAAGGTAATAGCAGAACTTAGTGTGTGAGGCCTTGGTCTGTAGTAAATGCATCACTTTATATCACTTACTCTATAATAAACAACTTGTATCTAATTAGACAAAGGCTCACATCCAAGTTAGAAAAGCTTAAAAAGCTAAGAAGCTAAGCTAGGTTGAAAAAGTTAATTTGAAGTTACAAAGCTACCAATTCATTTTTAAGGCAGTACATCTTCAGCCTGCACTAGCGGATATTGTGAGAAGTTACCTCAGGAACATAAAATAGTCAATACTTTCTACTCCCATTTGCAAGTCTTGGTCAATTCTTTGTCATTTGTCATTCACATGAAAATCTTATTAATGTCGAACTATCCTGATTATCCTTTCAATATTACCTAATTATGTGCTTTTAGTTTTGTTGATGCATAAGGTAATAAAATGCAATAGTCAATCTGCTAAAATGTATCTCATTCAGACATAAAAGTTGCTACAAATACTTGATGGTAGTCTGTTTACTGTATTACAATCCCTTAGTACTAATTCTCAAGTATTCTATCACATATGTTATTGCAAAGGATTTGATAAGGCTTAGGCAAGCATTGTGATGGCTTTAATTATTTAAGCACCATATAGAATAGCTAAGTTTATTTTCCAATTATATTATCATGCGCATGTTGTATGAATAAATAACATCGGTAATCAAGTATGATAGTAAACAGAGTAGTGACCTCCTTTGTCAAGAGGCTCGTTAACACTGACAACACAGCATACTTTAATAATACACCACAAAATCAAATACTGTAGAGCATGTAATTTATTTAAGGATATTAATCCTTCAATTACACCGTCTTTTAATTAGATAAACGAGCTAGATCAATATTTACTGTACATTATTATAATAAAGATTTTATGCATGAAACTTTATTTCTTCCAGAGAAGTTCTCAGCTCAGTCGGCACGTCAGCAGAGCCAACATCAGTCATAATGAACTGCTCCAATTCAACTTTGCTGTGTGACTCTTCTCTGTCTGGTCTATCTACATCACTTTATACTACAGGCTTCATTATAAACATTCTTCATCTAATCGGGCTCAAAGTTACGGCAGAGTCTGTAAAAATAGGCTACCACTACATTCTCATTGGGATCACATCTGCTGATGCCTTTCAAAGTTTCACTTACGGTGTGTGTGCCAGCTGCTATTTCAAAGAGTTTCTCTGGACTTATGACAGCATCTTTTTGAACGCGCTCGTTGCAGTTGCCACAACAGCAGCAACAGTTATTCGGTACTTTCTACTTATGTTGGCAAGTGTCGATCGATTCTACGCCATCTGTCGACCACATGACGACAACTTATCTAAAGTTACTACTAACATTGGTAAACTCTCAATTGCTTGTGTCATTCTTACTGTGACCATTAATATTGGCCTCTCATCCATTCCAGAATTTGTTTGTTTTGATGAGGTCCTTGGTTGCATCCTAAATTTTGGTGAGAATTTATGCATGACATTGGTGAGAGCACTCCAACTTGTTATTCCCGTAGCCCTCAATGCAGTTCTTTTGGCATTGGTGATGGAGAAGTTAATGAAAATGAATCGCCAACCTGTTGGAAGTCGTCCAAATAGAGATATTAAAATTGCAACAAAATACATTTTCGGAACGTGCTTGCTGTTTTATATAACATTGGTTCCAGTGCTCATGTATCCCGCTGCTGTTTTTGTCTCAAAGGATAAAAAACTCAAGCGAGTCTTTCAATGGACGGCCCTATTTGCTCAAGCAGTTTATGGAATAGCTAATGTTATTTTCTATTGCTATGTTTATCGGAAATACCTACCAGAGGTAAAGAACCAGATAGTCATTAAAGTTGGGAAGGCCATAGTTAACTCTAATTAAAGTTTTAGGGCTTTAGTTTTTTGTGAAGTGATGTTGTAACTCAGCTCTTCAAGTGTCAACTCAATTATGTGCACTCAAATGAATCTCACAATAATAAAGCAATATGGTATATTTGATATTAGTTGTTTTCTTATAGTCTTTTAGGAAAGAAATTATGTGATACTTGTATTCAACAACTCGCGTGTCAAAACAATATGTGACTTTGAATACCATAAATACCCCCGTATAAGACACACTTTTTTTAGGAAGTCGACATAAAAACCTAGGTGTGTCTTATCCATGGATACTTTTATTATAAAAATTATGCATTTATCATGATGTGGAAGATTTACCATGAAAATTTTCAAATTTTCAATCAATCATCAATATTGATCCTTGTCATCACTGTCAATATTGATCTTTGTCATCACTATCAATATTGATCCTTGTCATCACTGTCAATATTGATCTTTGTCATCACTATCAATATTGATCTTTGTCATCACTGTCAATATTGATCTTTGTCATCACTGTCAATATTGATCCTTGTCATCACTATCAATATTGATCTTTGTCATCACTATCAATATTGATCTTTGTCATCACTGTCAATATTGATCTTTGTCATCACTGTCAATATTGATCCTTGTCATCACTATCAATATTGATCCTTGTCATCACTGTCAATATTGATCTTTGTCATCCCTATCAATATTGATCTTTGTCATCACTGTCAATATTGATCCTTGTCATCACTATCAATATTGATCTTTGTCATCACTGTCAATATTGATCTTTGTCATCACTGTCAATACTGATCCTTGTCATCACTATCAATATTGATTTTTGTCATCACTATCAATATTGATCTTTGTCATCACTATCAATATTGATCCTTGTCACCACTATCAATATTGATCTTTGTCATCACTATCAATATTGATCCTTGTCATCACTGTCAATATTGATCCTTGTCATCACTATCAATATTGATCCTTGTCATCACTGTCAATATTGATCTTTGTCATCACTATCAATATTGATCTTTGTCATCACTATCAATATTGATCTTTGTCATCACTGTCAATATTGATCTTTGTCATCACTGTCAATACTGATCCTTGTCATCACTATCAATATTGATCTTTGTCATCACTATCGATATTGATCTTTGTCATCACTATCAATATTGATCCTTGTCATCACTGTCAATATTGATCTTTGTCATCACTATCAATATTGATCTTTGTCATCACTGTCAATATTGATCTTTGTTATCACTGTCAATATTGATTTTTGTCATCACTGTCAATATTGATCCTTGTCATCACTGTCAATATTGATCTTTGTCATCACTGTAAATACTGATCCTTGTCATCACTATCAATATTGATCTTTGTCATCACTATCAATATTGATCTTTGTCATCACTATCAATATTGATCCTTGTCATCACTGTCAATATTGATCCTTGTCATCACTGTCAATATTGATCCTTGTCATCACTGTCAATATTGATCTTTGTCATCACTATCAATATTGATCTTTGTCATCACTATCAATATTGATCTTTGTCATCACTGTCAATATTGATCTTTGTCATCACTGTCAATATTGATCCTTGTCATCACTGTCAATATTGATCCTTGTCATCACTGTCAATATTGATCTTTGTCATCACTATCAATATTGATCTTTGTCATCACTATCAATATTGATCTTTGTCATCACTGTCAATATTGATCTTTGTCATCACTGTCAATATTGATCCTTGTCATCACTATCAATATTGATCTTTGTCATCACTATCAATATTGATCTTTGTCATCACTATCAATATTGATCCTTGTCATCACTATCAATATTGATCTTTGTCATCACTATCAATATTGATCCTTGTCATCACTGTCAATATTGATCCTTGTCATCACTATAAATATTGATCTTTGTCATCACTATCAATATTGATCTTTGTCATCACTGTCAATATTGATCCTTGCCATCACTATCAATATTGATCTTTGTCATCACTATCAATATTGATCTTTGTCATCACTGTCAATATTGATCCTTGTCATCACTGTCAATATTGATCCTTGTCATCACTGTCAATATTGATCTTTGTCATCACTATCAATATTGATCTTTGTCATCACTATCAATATTGATCTTTGTCATCACTGTCAATATTGATCTTTGTCATCACTGTCAATACTGATCCTTGTCATCACTATCAATATTGATCTTTGTCATCACTATCGATATTGATCTTTGTCATCACTATCAATATTGATCCTTGTCATCACTGTCAATATTGATCTTTGTCATCACTATCAATATTGATCTTTGTCATCACTATCGATATTGATCTTTGTCATCACTATCAATATTGATCCTTGTCATCACTGTCAATATTGATCTTTGTCATCACTATCAATATTGATCTTTGTCATCACTATCAATATTGATCCTTGTCATCACTATCAATATTGATCCTTGTCATCACTGTCAATATTGATCTTTGTCATCACTGTCCTCATTCAACAAAGCAGCCCACTTCTGTTGTTATGTAAGTATCATGATATTTCAGCTCTCCCTCTCTTTCATCGTCATCATCGGTGTCTGAATCATCCATCCAGAGAATATCATCTTCGGTGCTGTCTAACATGTTGCTGATACAACATTTATCGATTTCATTCACCATGGTTTTGACTGGCAATTCTTTCCAGGCGTCTACCATTGGCATATTGTAGGCATGTTGACTTCCTTCATGTTTATAGTCAATGAAAGTAAATTACATTATAGTCAAAGAGATGATGATATAGAATTGTGCTGCAATTAAACTATTTGAGGAAAATTGGCCAGCTGCCACACAAAAAACAACTTTCGCGTGATAGAAATAGTTTTAACATCAAAGGGCAAAACTACTGCTACGTAGCCAATGTCACAGAATAACTTGTATAATTTATGAAAACATAGTACATACAGAGAGGATTATACAGATAAGGCGTAATAACTTCATAGTGATTCTCCCTCGCAAGAATCCCCTTGTATATGCATACTCAATCATCATATTAGTTAGTAGCTGACATCAAATTCGTCTCAATGGCCTCTATTTACACATCAATACTTAGATTGAGATTAGTCTTATTTTGGAAGAAGCGCTTTCTCCTGTGTAAAAGATTACGAAATTAATTTTGGGACATTACCGTAAGAGGGTCTTTAATTTCATTAATTTAGATTGGATTGACAATGTAATCTAATGGTATTACCCTAATCAGCAGACCTCATTACAACCAGCAGGCCAGATCCATTAATTACAATACATATTTGCTCTAAAGCTGTTGGAGCTATTGCAGCCATTAGTATTAGACACTAATAATTATAGTACCTTAGAAATAATTCCAAATTGGTTGATCCAAAAAGTGCTTTAAAATTTTAAAAATAATTTCATACACTATTTATTGAAAATCTTTAGATTTGTGAAAAATTTATCTTCCAAGTTGAACAAAAATTAGAGCTGCCAAGATGTGACAACTCTAGTTCAAATCTGTACATTTATTCTTACTAATAAATGACACGGGACAAGTTGTTATTAGCTTAGGTCTCCTGATTATCGCAATACCAATAAATTTTATATTCTTGTCTAAACCAGTTTGATGGTTATTTCTCCTTAGTTTATGTCACAAAATTAGTTTCGAATTTGGTCCCAGCTAAAAATGTGATAATTGAGTTTAAAAAAAGTTATATTAGCTTATAAAAAACTGGTGTTGAAATGCAAAATACGTAAAAATATCAACCAAAATCAGTGCAAAGTTTATAAATAACTATTATTTAAGTGCTCTCATGAAAAACCTCAAAAATTTCCAACTTTTTAAGGCCCTTTTTGCTATGACTACCAATTTGGTCATTAAATGTTGCCTTTCCTTAGCCTGCACATGTTTGTGTTATGTGCTATGTTTTGTCCTTGACTTCGGAGATTATTCTGTGCAAAATAAAACAAATTACAAATAAAAATACAATTATTCTAGTATGCCCTATAGCCACTGAAGATCCAAACACAATAATACTACAATGAGATGCTGAGCAGGCCTCTGGCTTTTTCTGTGACAGCACCTACACTGTCTTCAATTATACATATTTTCAAGTATAATTCTTAATCAGTAAAATGCTCTCCCACTTTTAAATTGAAAAACCTTTTTTTACATAAACCCAAGTAAAAGCCTGCTGAGTGTTTTTACTATATGTGGTACACCTGGCAAGTTAGGCCACCATCTACCATCAGAATGTGGATGCCTGGGCTAAGGTATCAGGCTTTGGTCTCATTCAAACTTTTAATAAACAGGCCGATGACAGAGGGGAGACTGCCTCTAATAAAGGCAAAAGTGGTTTACTTGACGTCAAAATCGCTTGTTTTTCTCAGACACTAGAGATGAAGCTTGAAATATATGCAGATGAAAATTGACCTAATAGAGCAAGTGAGTTTATTTATTTATTTGTGCGCGTAGTGTGTTGTGTGTGGTGTGTGACGTGTTGTGTGTTGTGTGTTGCGTGTGGTGTGTTGTGTGTGGTGTGTTGTGTGTGGTGTGTTGTGTGTTGTGCGTTGTGTGTTGCGTGTGGTGTGTTGCGTGTGGTGTGTTGTGTGTGGTGTGTTGTGTGTTGTGTGTTGTGTGTTGTGTGTGGTGTGTAATGTGTGGTGTATGGTGTAGATTGTGTTGTGTTTGGTCTGGTGAGATATGTGGTGTGGGATGTGGTTTGTACGAAGGAGGTGTATGGAGTGCAGCAGTTTTACATTTGTTGATTGCCTAAGCATTATGCGCTTCTAACTTTTCAGACTGATTGCATTTTAACTTCACGTGGACATGCTTCATGACTTCCGACTGTTCATCAAGAATATTTGGTTTCAAAACTTTTTCTGTTCTTTGAGAATGGACCTCTTTATGCCTACCTATGAACTCTTTGATTGGAAATAAAAGAACTCAACGCCAAGGCTCTACACAACGACACTGCTATTGACAACATAGCCTGGTAGCCAATGAGATCACTCAGGGATTACGAGCTTCATAGAAGGCTGCTGGCTACAACGCACACTTGCTAGTACCTGCCAGTCACTTATTGGCATAGCTACGGAATGATGACATATCTACATGTAGTTAGTAGTATGTTGAACTCTTAGAGCTTCTTCATAGACAGACTACCAGCTAATGGAATTCATTTCAAAAGATGTTGCTGAATCATGCAACTGCTTTATCTTCCGTTGGCTCTGTTTACCGTGAAATTTATTAGAGCGTAAATATCTAAATTGATCTGTGAGTTTATGGCTTCTTTGTGATGAAAATAATTAAACTGATTTGTAAGTTCAAACAGCTGCCAATAAGTTGAAGCATTCAACAGAACTGCAAAATAGCAATTTCATAATTATATAGGAGTTGATAACGGTTACAACAGTGAGTCACTAAGTACTCACACAAAACCATACAGTTAACAAGATTTCCTAACCGACTGGTGCTTTATCAGCCTATTAACTTACAAATTCAGACTATTTATCATTATCTCTTTACACTTTTAATGGTAACTTTAGCCAACTTGTAAACTGTGCATATCTATAACAGAATCAACCAATACATCATGAACTTACACCAGTATTTCTTTTGAACACATCAAGGTTTGCAATGAGTGTAAGATAAAAATAGGTCAGTTGTTGAGGTCAGTTATTGATTATCACCTTTAGATAGGGAAATGCTTGCTTTACAGCCAAATGAGAAGCATTGGATTAAAAACAATATTTTCAATAGAAGATTTTGAAAAAAATTAATAAATAACTTAGCTCTAAAAGCTTTTTATTATATTTTACTCTTTTGGTTCTACATTAAATTTAATAACACCCTCATTCACTTGTTCTAAATACTATGAAACAAGATAAGAATCAACTAGCCAAGGTGTGACATTGTCTCTCAATTTGTTATCACAGCTTGGTTGTAGCTGACTTCTAGTTGGGATTAGTGTAGAATTCTTATCAACTGAGTTTTATTTGTGGTTAAATCTATTGTCTGCTGACAGCAAGCATCATTAGTAGTCAGTACTATAACTCGTTGTTAAACATCAGTATCTCTCCCGCGGCCCAATCTACTGAAATTCACCACCAGGCTTTTCATTTGAATAATTTGTTTCTAATTTGTGCTGAAACTGTGTCTGTGGTCTCCAAAGTAGCTACAACTTTGGAACTGTTCATCATGCGCTCCAGTAGATGTTTGCACTAGTAACTTAAGTATGCATTCTACGAATTATAACGGGTGGGCAATGATGTTCGACCTAAACAAGTAGACAAACTAAGGCTAACATGTAGATAATTATGATAGGTATAGCTGCAAGTGATTAGAATCCCAGAAACAGAAAGTTTTAAAACCTTCCACCTAGCTGCGCAGATGTAGTTATAACACAGATGCAATCACGCCATCATCAGCTGTTGACAAAAGATAAACCAATCAGACTTCTAAAGGGTTGTCACTACTCATGGATGTTGAACCTTTTGACTGATGCAGTAAACTTACATGATAAATTAGCTGCAAGAAAATTCTCACGGTAAATTTACAAATTGTCAGAGGATTCATCTCAATCTGGAATACTTGTCAACAATGAAGTTGTAAAAGGCTACAAATATCAAACTCTCTCAAAAATTACCTATTTTACATTTGCTAGTGTTATCACGCAATATAACTAACATTCCATATTTCTGTATTGATAGCTTGACTACTCTTTGGAAAACTATGGAAAGCTTCTAAAAACTATCATCATTGAAAATCAATTTATTCAATTCTTGTTTTTCTAAAATAGATCTTTACTCTCATATCATTATGAGCTCAAAATCCATTTTTGTTGTTTTCTGTGCGTAAGACTGATTCAACATTTCCATTACCAATCTTATTACATTGCTGAAACTTCACCACACTGTTCCCTTAGCTGTTAATTCTCTGCTCTTCACTGAATAACTAGTAGACGATGCTGAGCTACTGAACAGAGTCAAGTGTAAGCTGTGCTGTATTTAACCATGTCTAGTTTTTATGTACCTGGAGTAACATTTAATTTCTTCACTTTCATGTAAAAAGAGCCATCTTCTGCAGATATAAACACTATGATAGTCCTAGCCCTGTTGTGTTTGCTTGTCTTTCTTTCAGTAAGACATATAATTTTTTTTTAAGTTAAAACAAATATGAGTGATGATCCAACTCCATCTGTAGAGTTCAGTCCACTTGACTCTTCTGGTATTGCTTCCAATTAGGAGAGATAAAGAGATTTTGCAACAAAATAAAGGTTTGACAGGCAATTATCTTTTATACCACTTTTCATTACGGTGCTTTGGAGCACAGTCTAACTGTTGGCTCTATTTAAACTTTAAAATTCTCGTATTCGTGCATTTGGAAAAATATTTTTTCTATTTTGAAATAAACCTTATCCTTGGCTTTGCTGAAGGTTAAATGCATTTTCATCGGTACTGCGCAAACCAGATACATGTATGTAAATTATCTCACTTGTATTATTTTGTTACAACTAAAATATTATGTAATAGTTTAACCTTTAAACATATTTTAGTCCTAACATATTTGCTTCTATTGGTGTAGTAAATTCCTACAATAGTACTCCTAATACTTGTTTTCATTGAAACAATACCCTAGGACACTTATATTTTGCTAGTATTTAGTTTCGTGAGTAGCATACAGAGTAAAATTTCACTGCAACTTAACTTCGCAGATCTGATGAGTGCGAAAATATAGTGATGTGAAAATAAATGCAGTGAAACAAGCATAATTAGATTCTTCAGGTTTGGTTCACCGATAAGAAAATTTTTTTCAATTTGGGACTAATTTGTAATTGTGAACCGCAGGTAGAATTGTGTGGCCGAGATCGATAATGCAATTTGATTGCTTGCTGCCATTTGTTTCTTGAACTATCAATGAACAAAGCTATTTGATTACGGGTTTTCGCTCGTTCGTTGTGATAGTTTAGTTTTGCTCAAGAAATTTTTGCGAGAGGATGACTCTACGAAAACACGAAAGTTAGATGAGGCGAATACATAAGTGCCCCAGGGTATGTGGGCAAATCTTGTTCTAACTGTTATTAATTATGTTCGTGCCATTGTACTCGCTGCCAATAGCTGACTATGCTACTTTTTTAGCTTTTGAATATATTTGATAAGGGAAAGGATTAGTAAGGCTGTTTGTTACATGCATATTGTTACTCTATCAACATATGCTACGAACCAGCAACCTTCTTATAGGAACATGATTTACAGGAAAGTTTCATGTGTAGTAACTCAATGAAAAAGATTCATTATTGATGGAGTCACTCAGGCTAAAAGCAGTGCAAAGAATTTTCTCAGGCTATACAGCAGCATAATGAAAAACCCTAAGTTGTACAGCGTAGAGGCCAAGTTTAATTTATATGTATATATACATGTAATTATATATATACCAAAATCCTTTTTGCAATGACAAGTTCATTGCAAGAAAGACTCATCGATACTCTGATGTATACACGTGCACTTATATATGTACATGTACATATATAAATGCACACAAACGAACACTGGTACATGTATGTATATATATATACATACATGTACCAGTGTTCATTTGTGTGTATACACGTACCAGTGTGTATGTACCAGTGGTACATACATATAAAACCCTCCTTGATAAGAGAGCCGTCATGAGTTCGAATCTATCATATCGCTGAAAATCAAGATATAAAGATCTATAGCCGGATTTCCGATGAACGAACACACGGACTTTGAGAAATATATATATAGATATAAGATATATATATATATATATATATCTATTTGGTACATGTATGTACCAGTGGTACATACATGTACCAAATAGATATATATATATATATATATCTTATATCTATATATATATTTCTCAAAGTCCGTGTGTTCGTTCATCGGAAATCCGGCTATAGATCTTTATATCTTGATTTTCAGCGATATGATAGATTCGAACTCATGACGGCTCTCTTATCAAGGAGGGTTTTATCCGGATGCTCTACCACTGAGCTATTACACCATAGCAGTCAGATGCGTTTTCAGCATATATACATGCGTATACGTATGTATGTATACGCGCATGCGTATACAGCATGCGAGTGCTAATTATTTTACCTTTAGGTTTTTACCAAAGATTTTGAGATTTTTTTGCCTCGGAGTTTGAACATAAATTCGGTTCTCGACTAAACGAGCATGCGCAGTGCAACTAGCAAAGCTCCGGAAACGCTTAGAAATGAATAAGCATTTTACGCTTGGTAAATTCTTTACAAAACGGGAGAAACCATGTGGGACGACGCCTCCTCTACCGAAGAAATTTGATAGGGAGTTAACCCTTTCAGTCAAGTTACTTTCGAGTTGTTACAGTCTAGTTGTTTTGGAGGATGAGTCTCCTTTAAAGATGTTCTATTATTTATTAATCTGTTAAATACATGTGTTCTCAGAAGTTACACATTGTCTAATACCTCCAAAGAAAATAACCTGTTCTAAACAAAATCATTCCCTCATGATATAAAGTTTGAAAGTTACAGTTTGACAAAGTTTGAAAGCTTTTACAGTGATTTTTATTTTCTCTCCTAATTTATTTCAACTACAGAAAACACTTTTCTCATGATATGTAGCTTGAAAGTTAGAATGGTAAATGTTGTTATCTGTTAAATACAAATCTATGTTCTGTCCAAAAACTTTTAATTACCCAGGCAACGCCGGGTGGTACAGCTAGTATATTTATATATATATATATATATATATATATATATATATACATGTACAGTCAAACATGGATAACTCGAACTTCATGGGACCGAGCGAAAGTGTTCGAGTTATCAGAGCATTCAAGTTATCAGAGCACTGTCACAAGTCCATGTATTTATTTATTAGTAGATACATGCACATATACAAACTATAATAGAAATCAAAAGCATAAATGGCTTGTTTCAAATTAAATGCTTCTAATGTAAAGTTTAAAACTTTTTTATCAAAAAGTATAGGAGATTTTTCAATCACTTGAGATTGTTTTGTTGTTTGAGGTGATGATATTGCCAGGATGTTTTTTAGATTAAAATTGGCAAAACTTGATCGTTGTTGAAATGCTCAGAAGAAAATACATCTTTTTCTTTTGAACGTTTTAATCAAGATTAATTTTGCCGATTTTTCTTGAAGTTTATGCTAAGGTCACCTCACTTTTCCATGCTTCCGAAAGGCGATTGCTAAGCGGATGTTTGGTAAAAATCAAAAGTTCACCAAACCTTTAGAAAAGTCGTTGACAAAAATATTTTGCTGACGGCGGTAATAACGACGCCTATGATTTACGAAAAGTTGAGGTTTACCTCTATGACTTGGAATAAGGTGATTTTCTAAAGCGATGACAACCGTCTCGGTAGCCGTTGGGCAAAAAACTGTTCAAGTTAACAGAGTTGAGGTCGAGTTATCTAAAGCAATTTATCATTACGTGTGAACGGACCAAAGAAACCTTTCGAGTTAGCCATGTGTCCGAGCTATCTGTGGGCGAGTTATCCATGTTTGACTATATAATTTATGTATATATCTTTGTTTGTCTGTTTTGGGTCTACTGTGTGTCCAGTTATTGCGATTAAAATCTAGAAATAAAAACTTTGCATCACACTGGATTTGAACTCAGAACCTCAATGTTTGCAGGCAGGCGTGTTGAACCATTAAGCTAAGCTGTCTCATCAAACATAAGTATCATATCTATTGTTATCTAAAATCTATTGGTTTGGCATTGTTTTCCCTCGTTGTATCAGCTCGGCATGTCGGAGTTGTGAAACAACTTTTACTTCTAGCCACGATTGCGGGTTACAAGCTAAGTATGTACTTTTCATTATTAATTATTATTGTCTTTGACTTTTCTTCCTTTTGAAAGTTTTTAAAAAGCCTTTAAAAAATGTTTTTTTAATTCATTACACAATTTCAATTAGTTGTATAAATATCAAATCACTTTTCATTGTACCGAATCATTGTATTAGGACAGGCTTGATTTAGCCATCACTTGCTTGTTATTTGATATTAAAACACCTTCACAGTTGTATTATTCTGTCACTAAGTTTATTTGAACTGCCTAAAATACTTTTCTAGTAACATGAAAATCAAAAGTTAAAATGGTAATTGTTGTATAGTTTGAATAAAAATAAATTTTCTGTGCATAAACTTTTTTATGACTCGAGCAACACAGGGTATTCAGCAAGTCACAAATAAAACAATGTCTGTAAGAATTACTCATCATTACCAACTGAGATTTAGCCACAACAATGTTAAGATGACAGATTAAAAGACAATTGCGCACTGTCGTCAATTGTTTGTCATCTTATTTAAAGATATTTGGAGCTAGTGAATATGATTCGTATGAAATTCATTGCAGAACCAAAAAAGTCGAAAGACAACAAAAAGTCATTACAAAAAAGATCTTAGAGCAATTTTTGCAATTGATATTTTTGAAATGATCTTTTCGAGCTAATGATTCTTCCAAATCACTTTTCATTTAGCTACTGTAAAGCTACCATTTCCCTATCTGAAGTTCATGATCAATAATTGATCTCTCACAGTCCTTGTTTCATTGTAAACTTAATGGTGACGCTCATAAGTTCAGAGGGCTTATCGTTGTCTGTTTAAAATGCATTGGTTGATTCTGTTAAAGACGTCCATAGTTTACAGGTTGAAAAAGTTTCTGTACAGAATTATAAAAAGACGATGAGAAATAGCATTGACCTTATAAGTTAATTGTTTGGTAAACTATCAGTCTGTATAATAGACCTTGTCAATTACAAGCAAGTGTTTGAGTACTCGGTGACTCACTGTTGTTATCAACTCACATATACTTCTGACACTGTTATCTTGGAGTTGTGTTGATCGCTTCAACCTTTTGCATTTCCTTCTTCTTGCTTTTTGATCAAGCACCATAGGAAAAGTGAATAATGACAGAGGAGATAAATCAGGCTCCGAGCAGTGAGTCATTGCTTCTGGTTTTGCAGCAGCACCATTAAAGAGAAACCATTTTACTCAATATAATTGATACTATCCTTCACAAGGCTGTGAGCCATATTTTAGGGTCTGTTAAACTCTAGACTACCAATAACTACTGGTTGTTGTTGTAGTCATAAAGTTACAGATCTTGACTGATGA
The DNA here is from genome assembly GCF_963576615.1 of Watersipora subatra. Taxonomy (NCBI): domain Eukaryota; kingdom Metazoa; phylum Bryozoa; class Gymnolaemata; order Cheilostomatida; family Watersiporidae; genus Watersipora; species Watersipora subatra. The sequence goes on along the minus strand of NC_088717.1, from coordinate 1,985,290 downwards.
TAGGGAAAGTCCCAATTCTAATAAAAAAATTTATCATCACTTTTTGACACGTTGACAAACAGTTGGCGAGTTGCCCTCTCAACACTCAGATGCCTTCTTACCGCTGTTAGCAATGATAGATCAGTAGGTCAATTATACCAGTCATAATGTGATATGTGTAATGTGCTAGCATGCAGTGCCTATCTTGATGTGTTTCTCCTACCGTTCACTACAATGTTAGAAGAAATACGTTATAGGTTGTATACACTTCGTATGCACTTGTTCAACAAGCTGTTGTTAGGTTTAAGAAACTTCAATGAGCTCTAACACACCATCACCAAGAGTTTAATTTAAACTTATACAACTATACAATTTTTCTACAGTTTGCATAGCTGCTATGCATTTCCAAAATATTTGGTGTTGTCTTGGTTTAGCTACTGCAGGTGGTGCAGACCTTTTTTGACTAGCGCTGTCCAAGCCAGTATGGCATTAGTTGTTGCACTCCTTAAAGACTTCATAGTCATTATATAAGCAAGGTTCTTGTCTAGGGACCAAAAAAATGTGAGCAGTCAATCGGAGTCAAAGTTGGTCACCAAGCAGCTGTGTGTGCATGTTTTCTTGCGCATGCACACGAAATAGCACAAAAATGCAATGTTCAGGTTGAATATTTTCATCATAATGTATTTCATAGTAAGCAGAGCTTAAAGTATAAAGCGGAGTATAGAGCAATCATATGATTCCGGGCATCATGTGAGATGAGTACCATTAACCCGTAGTCTGTCAATGGAGAAACTCTGATAGTTCAACCTTTCACTCATGTCAAAGGATGAACTAGTTATGTCATCATTCCATAGCTATGCCAATAAATGGCTGGCAGGTACTAGCAAGTGTGTGCTCTAGCCAGCAGCCTGCTCTGAAGCTTATGATCCCAGACTGGCTTCACTGGTCTGCGCTTCAATGCTTTTTAACAGCTTCAGAAGTTACATGTATGTCTCAGTGCTGGCAGCCTTTGTAAGTATCATTTTTACTAGCATAATCTTTTCCCATCACGATAGACCGACAGGTCTCATTATAAGGCAGCAAATATTATACATTGCATAAAATATTAGCGAAATCCATTGATTATCTGATATAGTTCAAAGTCAGTCTTGTCTACATGCCCATTCTTACGCTGATTCTTACCCCAATTCTTACGCTGCCAAATAAAATTAGATGAAAGCACAGCAGCGCAGATACAGAAATAGTGTCTTTATTACACTTTTTAAGGAGTTTACTCCACCTGATTTGCTTTAACTAGAGAGGCTGATCCCCGCTATTCGTCTGATAACATTTATGTTGTAAAGAAACATTAGAGTATCTATATATGAGTCCTTTTTGCAATGATCTTGGTATTGCAGAAAGAATGTTGACTCTAGATTAAGTTTCATAACAACTTTATCCACTTTCTCTAAATACTATGAGGTAAGATGGCAAGCGACTGACAGGAGTGCAATATTGTCTCTTAACGTGTTATATTTACGAGCGAGTAACTGAACTCTAGTTGGTGCTTGGGTAGAATTCTCATTAACCTTGTCTTATTTGTGGTCAAGTATTGCTAGTCATCTGTAGTCTAACATTTTTATCTCCTCCTGTAGAACGCCTCCTAAAATTTACTACTATGCCATATATTTTGGATAATTTGTTAAATACCAACCAGGTTTCTATCTGCTGTTAAACATGCTGCCTCTGAATAATATAATAATACATAATAATATACTCTTTTCAAAAATATCTGACTCATGCTTTGCAAAGGTTAGGTTAATTCTATTTGATGTTGTATAGCCTGAGAAATTGTTGTACTCCTTTTAGCCTAAGTACCTCATCTTTATTGGTTCTCTTTTACTAAGTTAGTAGGTAAAGAAGGGGGATGAAACTTCCCTGTAAATCATATTTGCTGTCAAAAGGTTGCTGGTTCATGGCATGTGTTCTTGGAGTAACAATATGCGTGTAACAAACAGTCTTACTAATCCTTTTCGTTTTCAAATATATTCAGAAGCTAAAAGAGTAGCATAGGCAGCTATAGGCACCGAGTAAAATAATACGAACATAATCAATAATACATGTAGATTAACAGGTTTAGCTTAAATGTTTACTCCAGTCATACCCAGTGTTGAAAGAAATATTTTAGAGCTTTCCCACATCAAAAGAAGCAAAAAAGAACCAAATATGCAAAACCTACCCAATTCTATCTCTAGAAAATTAAACTATTATATTATATTTCAGTTCTAGTAGTATACTATAAGCAAGACACAGGTATCGGGTTTGCATAGCACAGAAAAAAAAGTTGTTTATTCGTTCAGTGTAACCTGGAGTGAGATACACATTTATGTCTAAGTAAAGCGTACATGTTTTCAAATGCAATACCAACTTTCCTCCGTTACATTCAGAGTTTAAAGTCTGCTAATCGCTAGCCTGTGTTCTATAGCAATGACACGAGCAGCAAAATGAAGACAGTGAATCTGGTCGAATATTTGTTCGAGCTCACACCATTCGTACCTTTGCGCTTTTTGTCGTGAGAGGCAACATCAGGAGGGTCAAGTGTACTGGACTCTACAGGTAGAGTTTTCATCATAACTCTTCTTTCTAAATTAACGTTTTTAAAGAATTATTGGATTCATTGATAGAAAGTCAAACCAACCTAACAGGTCTGATATGATTATAATGCTAATATTAGAGACAAATTATTATAAATATTACAATGTTATAGAGTCTATAATATGGACTAATGTTATAAACATACACAACAAGGCTACTACCATCATAGTAATTATATTTATATTCTATAGGATGGTGAAGAGAAGAAATCCTACTTCAGATACATAGAAACTAGACATAGTTAAATACAGCACAGCTTACACTTGACTCTGTTCAGTAGCTCAGCATCGTCTACTAGTTATTCAGTAAAGAGCAGGCAATAAACACACTGAGGGGACTTTCCCTAGCAGAGCAGTGAAACTCCTGTGATATATGGTGCAGTAATGCACAATACTGCTTGTATATTTACATGTACATGTATTTAGTACAATACTTCCACAAACAAGTTAGGCAGTAGATGTGTTGACTCAGTCTTATACAAGGGAAATAGCAAAAAATGATTTTGATTCAGTAAATGAAAGTAGAGATCTATTTTAGAAAAACAAGAATGTAATGGATTAGTTTTTAATGATCGTATTTTTTAGAAGCTGTCCGTAGTTTGCCATAGCGAAGAGAAGAAACCAGTATGGAAATATTGGTCACCTCTGCTAATAATATGGCAACAAAAATGGTTGTCTGATAACAATAACAAATGTAACATAGGTAAATGCTGGAAGAATTTGCTAATTATAGTATATTATAGCGTGATAATTAACAAGCATCCCAGATTGGAATGATGCCGCTGACAATTTGTAAACGTGCCATAATAATTGTGTAGCATGAATAGATAGCAGCAGAAATGAAATGTTACTACAGATAAATAGAAACTAGACATGGTTAAATACAGCCCAGCTTACACTTGACTCTGTTCTGTAGCTCAGCATCGTCTACTAGTTATTCAGTAAAGGACAGAGAATAAACACACTGAGGGGACTTCCCCTAGCAGTGCAATGAAACTCCTGTGATATCTGGTGCAGTGATGCACAATACTGCCTGTATATTTACATGTACATGTATTTAGTACAATACTTCCACAAACAAGTTAGGCAGTAGATATGTTGAATCAGTCTTATGCAAAGGAAATAGCAAAGAAATGATTTTGAAATCATAGTAATAATTATGAGTGTACACATCGACTTTAGACAAATAAGAATTGAATGAATTGAAATTCATAAACAGCATTTTTTAGAAGTCAACCATCGTTTTTCATAAAGAGGTGTAACCAAATGAGTCACCAAATGAGACTGACTACACTAGGTAATTGTTAATTGTATGAAAATCAAACTGAAGCTATCAAACTGGCCGATTAATCTTGCCCTTGTTTTTAAAGTAAATAATACAAAATTGGGACTTTCTGACTAATATTGGCTACAATAGCCAAGCTTATGGGTATCATTCAAATAACTCCTCATTATTTTTAAGTAAATATATTGTTCACAAGTTTATCATTTTTGGTTACACCTAAATAAGTAGATATGAGAACTGCTGGAATTTTGAGAGCAGATAATTACCTAGTTTTTATTCCTAATGATTGTATCCGATTGGCTCCAGCACCAGAAATAATCATATCATTTTGTAACCATGCCTTAACTTGGTCACTAATGTGCTATATAGAGGTCTTAAAAAGGTTATAAGGCTTTCCATTTAGGAATGCATCATGACAGCAGCTAATGTTTAGTTATGTCCAGAGGGATCTTTAAAATCTTAGACAATAATTTTGCAGACACGTAGAGTCATCTACAAAAATACTTTTACAACAGGGGTATGCAGTTTCCAGTTAAACCTGCTACAACTGTCAACAATGTTTGAAGCAATGTTTGAAGTATACGACTGATGAAATTTGTAGCAGACAAATGACTAAAAGGTGAATGTGTGTAATATTTAGCAGTGAGGTTTTCAAATAATTTTAAACAATTAACTCAACACATTAAGTTTACTTACTCTTATTTCTTTACCCTTAAATTTTGCCTCAATAATAACTCATTTACAAATCAAACATATATAAACATTGCTTCATTTTAACAATTGGCTGTTACATAATCATGTGCATTAGTCAATTTCAAGAGTAAATAAATGTTCAGCTATGTCAACTAATTTTAACTTGCAATCAGCAATAAAGTTTCTTGAGAGACATGATAGTAAAATTTACAGTTACCAACTTGTTGGTATAAAACATACCCTTATATTAACCCTGCCAGAGTGCTAAAGGGTTGGATCGATAACTCTCTGGTTAACAACCATAATCCAATAAATAAACCTGACATGAGTTAAAAAGCAAACAATATAGTATCCGGTATTTTCTCTACTCAAAAACTGAAAACGTACAAATTAATTTTTAAAATGAAGTACTCTTCGAAATATTTATTTTATTTTGTTTAGGCTATGGTTTTTTTGCTAATCTACTGTGCGGTGAACTTTAATGTAATAAAACCACCTTTTAAATAATATTCTATATTTTGCAGTTGAAACTTATTATGTTTATCTAACATATTTTACAAAAAAGAAACCTACTAGATTGTTTGAGCTCTGTAAGAGTGTCATCAACTTGTTGTAGTTTTTCAATCAGCTCTCCCAACATTTTTCTTTGCTCTGTGAGGTTCTCCTTTTGCATCTGTATTTGTGATTCTTGTTCCATGATCCTCTTGTCCTGAGCCTCAATAACACTTCGGAGCGAGTTGATCGTGTTGTTCTGTTGATCAATTAGTTTTCCTTGTCTTTCCAGGTGATTGTGTTCTTCCTGAAGCATTTCTTTTTGGTGTTTGACAGTTTCTATTTGTTCATGAAATTCATCGATTTGTATTTTCTTAAAGGATACATGCATCACAAAAGATACAGTCAGCACGAACAGCCAAATATACAAGATGGCTCCACAAGTTTTAAAGCGCTTAATCATACTCTTTGTATTATTCATATTATATTGCGGTAAAGAACAAAACAATTGATGGTAGCCTCAGGAAGCGAGAAGATAATATGATGCAAATGCAAGCGCTCCAGTAGATGTTTGCATTATTAATTGTCTAAGTTTGCGGGCTAAGAATGATAACGGGTGGGCAATGATGTTCAACATAAACAAGTAAACAAACTATGGCTAAGGTACATGGGGATAATTATGATAGGTAGCTTCAAGTGATTGGAATCCCAGATATGGAAAGCTTTGGAATTTTCCATCCAGCTGCGCACATGTAATTATAAAATAGATGCAATCACGCACTCATCCAGCTGTTGGCAAAAGATAAACCAATCAGACTTCTGAAGGGCTGTCACTACTCATGAATGTTAAATTTTTTAACTGATGCAGTTGAGCTTGCGTGTTGAACTAGCTGCAACACAATTGTTACGGCACGTTTACAAATTGTCAGCGGCATCAACTCAATCTGGAATGCTTGTTAATTATCATGCTATAATATACTATAATTAGCAAATTCTTTCAGCATTTACCTATGTTACATTTGTTAGTGTTATCAGACAACCATTTTTGTTACCATATTACCAGCAGAGGTAACCAATATTTCCATACTGGTTTCTTCTCTACGCTTTGGCAAACTACGGACAGCTTCTAAAAAATACGATCATTAAAAACTAATCCATTACATTCTTGTTTTTCTAAAATAGATCTCTACTTTCATTTACTGAATCAAAATCATTTTTTGCTATTTCCTTTGCATAAGACCGATTCAACACATCTACTGCCTAACTTGTTTATGAAAGTATTGTACTAAATACATGTACATGTAAATATACAGGCAGTATTGTGCATCACTGCACCAGCTATCACAGGAGTTTCACTGCACAGCTAGGGGGAGTCCCCTCAGGGTGTTTATTCCCTGCCCTTTACTGAATGACTAGTAGATGATGCTGAGCTACAGAACAGTCAAGTGTAAGCTGTGCTGTATTTAGCCATGTCTAGTTTCTATGTATCTGTAGTAACATTTCTTCACCTTCATGTAAAAAGATCCATCTTCAGCAGATACAAACACTATGATGGTACTAGCCCTGTTGCTTTTGCATGCCTTTCCTTCAATAAGACAAATAGTTCTTTAAAAAGTTAATACAAATATGAGTTATGATTCAACTCCATCCGTAGAGTTCAATCCACTTGACTCTTCCGGTATTGCTTCCAATTAGGAGAGATAAAGAAGTACGAATTTTGCAATTCAAAATAAAGGTTTGACAGGCAATTATCTTTTATACTACTTTTCATGTCGGTGCTTTGGAGCACAGTCTAACTGTTGGCTCTATTTAAATTTTAAATTTTTTGCTGAAAATTGTGTTTATGCATTTGGATAAATGTTTTTTTATTTTGAAACCAACGTTATGTTTGGCTTTGCTGAAGATTAAATGCATTTTCTTTTTATTGTACAAACCAGATACACGTATATATATTATCTCACTTGTATTATTTTAAAGTGGTTAAAATATTATGCAATAGTTTAAAGCTTCATACCTTTTAGTCTTAACATATTTCCTTCTATTGTTATAATAAATTCTGACAATAACTCTCCCAATACTTTTTTTCGACTGAAACAATATGTGGGCTGATCTTATTCTAATTGTTACTGTTTATGTTAGTATTATTATACTGGTTGCCTATTGCTGACTATTTTACTTTTGTATTTTCTAAATATACTTGATAAAAAAAGATTAGTAAGGCTGCTTTAAAAATTACGTTGTCGATTATCGAGACACTCCATTAACTAGTAACCATGCGAGAGTGAAGATGTTTAATTGTGAAATTGCATGTTCAGCAACTCAGTGAAAATGGTCTTTACTGACCGAGTAATTTAGCCATACATTTCCAAAATATTTGTCTTTGTCCTTATTCAGCTACAGGCAGCGCAGGTCTTGTTTGATCAGCGCTGTCCAAGCCATTATGGCAATAGTTTTTCTACTCTTCATAAAGGATATAGATATTTTATAAGCAAGGGTGTGTGTGTTTGTGTATGCGTGTGTGCGGGCCTGTGTGCGTGTGTGCGCGTGTGTGTGTGTGTGCATGTGTATGTACGTGTGCATGTGTGTGTGTGTGTGTGCGTGTGCATGTGTGTGTGTGCATGTGTGTGTGTGCGTATGCATGTGCGTGTGTGCGTGCTTGTGTGCGTGCGTGTGCGTCTGTGTGTGCGTGCGCGCGTGTGTGTGCCCGTGTGTGGTGCTTCTGTGGCGCGTGTGTGTGTGTGGGGTGTGTGTGCATGTGTGTGTGCACATTTGTGTGCGTGTGTGTGTGCGCGTGCATGTGTGGATATTTGCATGCGTGCACGCGTGTGCGTATGTTTGTGTGTGTGTATACATGTGTGCATGATTGTGTGTACAGGCGTAGTGCATGATGTTTAGAGTGTGCGGGTTTATTAGTTTGCTTAAATGTTATGTGTTTCTAATTTTTCTGTCCAGTACATCCAAACTTTGCTCAAAGATGTGCCATGCCTTCGGCCAGACATCTCCAATATTTAGTTTCAAAACTTCATCTGGTTCCTGGGAACCAGTCTCCTAAACACCTACCGGCTGGCTATTGTTAGTGCAAGAAATCACAGACAACACCGGTCTCATTGCTAGTGTATATCGTAGTTTAGGCCATAGTAAAATAGTATGAAATAATAATGATATTATAATAATAATGAGATAATAAGATAGTATAGCCTATATGTATTTGGTTAACAAGAAACACTACTATTTACTAGAAAAGTTTAGTGAATGATAGTAAGTGACTTGCTCCTTCCTCTAGCAGTTTGAAAAGGAAGGAAACAAAGTCACTCAACTTATTTATGGACTTACACTATTAATAGTCTAATTTTTCTCTTTTGCACAATTACTGTTCAAAGAATCACATGGATTAGAGTTTATATGTGTATATGTATATTTATATATATTTAGCGTAGTCAATTATATATTAATAACTTGAACAAGTCAATAATTATGTATTATATTGTTCAAAGACATTGTGTACAACAGCAGATACAAACAGGGTTGGCATTTAACAAAGTATCCAAAATATGAGGCATGGTAGTAAATTTTAGGAGGTGGCAGGCTGCAGGAGGAGATAAGTAGATTAGAGTTGATTAGCACAGACTATAGATTATTTGGAATTCTTGAGTTCAGCATACAAAAGATTTAACAGCAAATAAGACTTCAATAAAGTTAATGTTGTATTCTCACTGTAATATTCTTTATTCCAGTACTGATTTTACAATGAATTGGTAAGAGACATCCCAAGTATAAATATGTATAGATAGCTGTTAGCAAAAGTATTATTCTGGAATTATACATTAAGCAAGTAAAAGTAATCTGTAATTATTCCATAAATAACCAGCTATGTATAATGACATAGCCAATATCATTTGCCATGTAATGCACTGGCTATCCATTGTAATGTCCAAAAACCTCCCTGCTAGCTTGAAGTTGTAGGGGTGTCTTCAGCGATTAGCTTGTCTCTTTGAGCGTCTGGGAATGTCCCTGTTGTATTCATTGTCATCAAGTAATCTTGGATTTCGTTTTTCGGCTTTGGTACTGTAGCTGCGGGCAATGGTTGCGATTGTGGAAGACTGCTTGGTTGGTATTTCGGCAGGTGGTTCAGCATCTTCTGGTGAAGCATGTCTAGGACACAGCTGTTCCAGATGTCTCTTCCAGGTTGGTCCTCTGGGTAGTACTCTAACATTGACTGTTCTGCTGCCAAATACTTTAATAACAACAGCTTCCACCCATTTAGGCTGTTTATTTTTTTGGGACAAAAGTACAAAGCATAGCATGATGTTCCAACTGTGTAATAATGAACTGTTTTAGTTGATTGTTTGTCCTACATCTGTTTGCTTTGAGCTAAGTGCTTAATTTTCTGCGCTTGAGACTGTTTGATTAATCCATCAACTGAGATTCCAAGCTTTCGAATACGATTTCTTCCTAGAAGGTTGAGACTTGGTATTTTGCTTATGACATAATGTAATTGCTTCCCATGTTGACGTGAATTCAGCTTTGTTTTGACGAGACAGACTCCTAGTATGTTGATCTTGTGTTTTTTGCGGACTCATAATGAACTTCTGAGGCTTTGAGTGTAGGGCTCCCCATTGTCCTCCAGTTGTCCAAAGATATGAAGTTGTCTCCTGCTCTAGTGTCCACTTCCAAGGTCATTGTGTGACCTTGTAATTCAAGGTTGACATGTAGCTGTATTTATATGTTGCATAGATTTGTGGTTAGATTTTCCACATCGGTAGCATTTCTGTTGATCTGCAGATGGTGACAGTTTTGAAGTTCTTCTTTCTTTGGAGTTTAATCTGACCAATCAGTTAATTGCTTGTAAATGACTTTTGATTGATTGGTTAGAAATATCTGTGGACTTCGGTTTTCAGCAATAGAATCAGCTCCTATGAATGTCCTGAAGCGCAGTAAATAGTCTGTCCACAGCTCTGTATTTGGGTCAAAAGCAGTAAAATTAGGAGTAGCGCCTCCTGCTTTTATTTCGGTCTTCTGCGTTAACAGTTCGATCAGCCGTCTATTTTCTTTTTTCTGCTGCTCCAGCTGCTCTCTTTGCCTCTCCAACTGCTCTTCCTGCTGCTGTCTCTGCTGTTCCATCTGCTCTTTCTGCTGCTCCATTTGTTCTCTTTGAAGAGCCATATGTTGAGTCAGGAGTTGAATCAGTTGCTCAGTTTGAGTAGACATTGTAGGGAAAATCTAGAGTAGAGTTGAAGTGTAGAATGTCCAGCTGAAGAGTGTCCTTGTCACCAATTATATCCTTGGTCGCCAATAATATGTTGTGTTCTCACTGCAATGTTCTTTATTCCAGTACTGAGTTTACAATGAATTGGTAAGAGACATCCCAAGTAAATATATGTATAGATAGCTGTTAGCAAAAGTATTATCCTGGAATTATACATTAAGCAAGTAAAAGTAATCTGTAATTATTCCATAAATAACCAGCTATGTATAATGACATAGCCAATATCATTTGCCATGTAATGCACTGGCTATCCATTGTAATGTCCCAACAGTTAATGAGAATTTTACCCTAGCACCAACTAGAGTTCAGTTACTCGCTGCTAAGATAATACATTGAGAGACAATGTCGCACTCTATTCAGTTGGGTGTCATCTTATCTCATAGTATTTAGAGAAAGTAAATAAGAGTGTTATGAACCATAACGTTAAACGAAAAATCTTTTTGCAATGACAAGTTGATTGTAAGATGCCTACATATATGTAAGTAGCGATCATTATGATAAACGCATGTGTGCACACAACTCACGAAAATTATTCATCAACACCGTTGCAAACCCTTGTACCGAAATACCATCAACAAATTTAACCATTCTTTAATGGAGTCGTTTATGTATAATAACAATACAAAACACATATGAACCTATTTGAATATGTTACCAAGTCTTTGAAATTTGTAGACAAATCTTAAACCTTAACCATCTGATCGGATAATACATAAATAGACAAATTAATTTGGCCTAAAATCACTATTAAAAACTGACAAGCTTTTTTAATCAAAATTAAGACCGGCCAACGAAACGCTGATAAAGCCGTGCAACCGAGAGTAGAACCATTAAGTCGTGCGCATTTCATGAGAACAACGTGCACATTTCACCAGTCTATGGCATTGTCCAATTGTCGAAGGTTTCTAATATCTTTCCGTTTTTAATATTTTGCAAAAATAATTAATTATAACAATAATTATTCGAATTTAAAAATTATTATAAAAGTTAATTATAAGAATAATGATTCAAATTTAATTATCCAAAGGTTTCTGTAATAAATGTACACCGTTTGAGGCGTAGACCGATTTGCAGGTGCAAAATTGTGGTACACAGTTTATCAGCCTATGTTTTTTTGTACAATTACCGAAGGTTTCATTAAATTATTTAGAATGTTAGCCAAAATTCTTGACATCTTATGTACAAGCTAGGGCCGAACTACAATGCCCCTTTATGACGAAAAAAAATTTTTTTTTGTTCCAGTTTGCAGAAAACTTCAAACATGTGAATGCTGATGCTCGCTTTCTGTTACAGATCGCCATCAAAACCATTCTACATTCAACACAACAAACTTTCAAACTGTGTATATTACACAGCAGCTTGCCATTTTACTTCTACGGTAATATTGCATTTCTCCTAATGCAGGGGAGAGATATAAACATATAATCTTTTCCTTTCATTATTGTTGTTTGTTGTACATAATAACACCCAGTACATTACAGCTACCATTGCAGCTACCATTGCAGTTCTCCTTTTGCACTGCAGTGCCATTTGACTGCTAATATTGCCTTTCTCAACCAGAATTACCCTTTCTTTTTTCCATTATCACTTTGGTCGTGGGCTGTATGACAGGAAAATTTCTAGCAGTCATAGCGATAGATCATGAGTAGCAGTAGCAGTATCATGAGTATGTGCATGTACATGAAAGTTACTTTGAGCTATATATTTCCCAAAGTATGTCTGTCGTATGTGTGTAGGTTTTCCGGCTATAGCTATTATGAGAACAGCTGAGCTGGACAACAATGCAGACTCAAAGTCATGGCTTACCGTCGTTGGAAGCCTAACCTTATTAACTTGCTTAGTGAAATTTTCCATTGGCAATATGCCAAGCTACTAGCTTGAAAGGTACAGTTGTTTGACAAAGTTTTGAAACCTTCACAGTTGTTTTTATTTTTCTCTTAATTTATTTCAACGACACAAAACACTTCTCTCATGATATGTAGCTTGAAAGTTAGAATGGCAAATGTTGTTATATGTTAAATACAAATCAATTTTCTGTCCAAAGACTCTTCTATTACACGGGCAACACCGGGTTGCACAGCTAGATGAGCTATATAGCATAAACAATGGATATTCCAAATCCTTGGCCCTTCTAATAGCCTACCTTGAAAACATGAAATGGTGAACAATGCTTATATTTGTGGTTTCGTAATGAGAGCTATTGGTTTACCATAATTGGAATAAGTTATACAAAGAAAGACCTACATGCAATGATTGCAAGCGTTGAAACACGTTCCGATGCTGTTAAAAAGCATTGAAGCGTAGACTAGTGAGGAGGCCAGTCTAGAATCATAAGTTTCAGAGCAGGCTGCTGGCTAGAGCGCTCAAGTGCTAGTACCTGTCAGCCATTTATTGGCATAGCTATGGAATGATGACATATCTAGTTAGTAAAATTGAGGACTATCAGAGCTTCTCCATTGACAGACTACCGGCTAATGGTTCTAATCTCACATGATATTCCAGAATCATACGACTGTTGTATTTTCTCTCGGCTCTAGTTACTGTCAATTTCATCAGGGTGTAAATATCTAAATTGATCCGTGAGTTCATGTATCATTTCTAACCGCTGCCAAAAAGTTGAAGCAATCAACAGAAATCCAGAACATAGCAATGTCAGAAGTATATATGAATTGATAAGGGCTACCAGAGTGAGTCACCGAGTACTCAAACACTGGCTTGTTATTGACAAGGTCTATATACAGACTGATAGTTTACCAAACGATTAACTTATAAAGACGATGCTATTTCTCATCATCTTTTTATAATTCTATATGGTAACTTCAGCCAGCATGCAAACTAAGCATAACTTTAACAGAATTATCCTATACATTTCAACAAATGCCAATATGCTTAGCCTACGGCAGTATATCAGTGTTGGCATCTAGTGTATAATAAACATAGGCCAGAGGTCAATTATTACTCATCACCTTTAGATAGAGAAATGGCTGCTTTACAGTAGCTAAATGAGTTGCAACTAGCTGAAATCAGTGTTTCGAAAAGACGATTTTGAAAATATCAATTGCAAACTCAGCTCTAAAATCCTTTTTGCAATGAGCTTTTTGCTATATTTTAATTCTTTTGGCTGCATTAAATTTCCTAATACATATGTCTTTATTCATTTGCTTTAAATATCGTAAAGTCCGGTTCCCATATCGCCTGCGAGACTTCGGCGGTAATCTCGCACAGTAAAACATTTGTGGCGCTAGGCTCAGTGGCTTATTTCACATAAAACGGCATTGCTGATTATTGCATAAAAATGGCCGCTCGCTATGCTGTTTAAAAAGTGCTGACCTTCACCTGTACAGTACATTTCAAGAAAGTTTGCCTGCGGCTCCTTGCAAAAGTTGAACAGCGCTGAACTCGTGCGTTGACCGCCGGCAACTACCAGCTGTATTCGGCGTGTAGGTTCCCATTTCACCGCCAATAGCCCTGCGATCTTGCAATCCATGCTTGCGGCGCATATGGAAACCTGGCTTAAGATAAGACTATCCCATGGATCATTTTAAATTCCAAACAGGGTATTTTCTGCTATTATACCTGCTGTCTCTGAACAATATAATAGTACTAGCCGATTTCTTGGCGTTGCGCAGGTATTAAAAAAGCGTATAAACAGTGGCAGGCAGTGTAGTTGCAACTGGCTAATTTGACTAAGTTAGTATCAGTATTGCTAAACTTACTAGTGAGAACCGTGAGAGCAAGCTTTAGTGATGTTGTGCATAACACAAAATCACTATGGGTATTGTAACACAGAAAATGATTAATATCACCCAATGAATTCATTGCATCTTGATTAGCCTAATAGATTAGCTTGCCGATTTATGAACAGGATGATTCCAGATCAATTCTTCTGCGATACGGATTTCTCATTGCTAGATTTAATCGCTATATCTGGACAGATGGAATGACAGACAGACTGGACAGATGGAATGACAGATAGCAAATGACAAACTTTGAGATTTGTATATATATAAATTCAAGAATATTTTCATCGCAAAAATATCTGGCATACACATTGTAAATGTTAGATTTATTTTATAAGATGTTATATAGTGTGAGAAAAGCCTTATGCTGCTTTTAGCTCAAGTTTCTAATCTTTATTGATTCTCTCTCACTAAGTTTTTACGTGAAGAAGGGGGATGAAACTTCACAGTAAATAATATTTCCTGGCACAAGGTTGCCGGTTCATGGCCTGCCTTGATAAAGCAGCAATGTATATCTAAAAACAGCTTTACTAATCCTTTTTATTTTTAAATATAATCAGAAGCTCAAAGAATGGCATAGTCAGCAATAGGCAGAAAGTATAATAATACTAATATATCAATAACAGTTAAATCAAAATCAGCCTACATATTGATTCATTCAAACAATAGTATTGGGAGAACTATTTTTTCAAGCTTATCACATCGATATAGTCAAATACTTTAGGACTAAAAATTTTATGTATACAGCTTTAAATATTACATAATACTTCAGCCATAGTAAGATATTATAAGCGAGGTAATGTACAGATATATGATTTGCACAAAACAGAGTAAAATGTCTTTATTCCGTCAGCAAAACCTGGAGTGAAATAAAGGTTTAAGAACAAAACAAAATTTTTTCAAGCATATTCACAACGTTCTTCCACGACATTCAAACGTTAAAGCTTGCAAGTTGCTAGCCTGCCTTCCATAGCAACGACACGAGAAGTGGTATGAAGAGAGCAAAGCCTGTCAAACTTTTATTTGGAGCTGCATCATTCGTACTTCCATGTTTCTCGTCATTAGAAGCAATACCAGGGGGGTCACGTGAACTAGGCTCTATAGATAGAAATGAACAACTCTCACAGCTGTATTAACTTTTTAGAGAACTATTTGTCTTATGGAAGGAAAGACAAGCAAACTTAATAGTGCTGTATCATCATAGTATTTCTAGCAGTTGAAAATGACTGTTTCTATGAGATGGTGAAGAAAGGAAATGCTACCCCAGATACATAAAAACTAGTTGATTAACTAGGATTAACTAGTTAAATACAGAGCTGCTTACACTTGACTCTGTTCAGTAGTTCAGCAAGGTCTACTAGCTAATCAGTAAAGGGCAGGGAATAATCACGCTGAGGGGACTTCCCTAACAGTGCAGGCAGGTTTGAGCAATGTAATGAGATTGGCATCAGAAATGTTAAATCAGCCTTATGTTGAATTATATGCACAAACAACAAAAAAAGGTGATTTTGATATCATAGTGATACCGTGAGAGTAAACTTGTAATTTAGCAACGCAAGAGCTGAATGAATTGGTTTTTAAAGACTTATAAGGATGGAATTTTTAGAAGCCACTCATAGTTTTCTATAGAAAAGAGATTTAACCAGCTGTGTCACTCTAGAAGACACTTCGCTTAGGTAATCTCTCATTATAATCATAATCTAAATAGTCGAAAACTATTTAAAATATACAAAAAAGTGACTTACTAGCAACTAATAGACTAACCCATTGTGTTCATAACGTCAATCTGTTGTTCGAGATCCTCAACTGTAGAGCTCAAATCATCAAGTCTTCTTTTCATGCTTGCCTGACGGGCTGTGCACCGAGTATCAGATGCATTTAAAGCAGCAAGTAAGGATACTCGAGTATCACTGATGTCAAACCGGAGCTCCTCTTCGAGTTGTTTAAAACTGTCTTGGGTTTCTATTCTGTAATTCTCAAAGCCCAATTCTAAGACTGTCATGTTATGTTGAGTTTCCTCAAGTTCCTTTATTGTTTCCTGCAGTGTCCAGTTGTGTTGATTGTGGCGAACTGTTAAGTTTAACACAGATATATTTAGCTTTTCTTGACCGATTCTGAGATTCGCGAGACCGCTGTCAGTCTGTTGCTGTTGCACAATCAGCTCCCCCAACATCTCTCTTTGCTCTGTGATATTCCCTTTTTGCATCTGTATTTGTGATTCTTGCTCCATGATCCTCTTGTTCTGAGCCTCAATAACACTTCGGAGTGAATTGATTGTGTTGTTCTGTTGATCAAATAGTTTTCTTTGTTTTTCCAGGTAAAGGCGTTCTTCCTGAAGCATTCCTTTTTGGTTTTTGACAGTTTTTATTTGCACTTGAAAGTCATCGATTTGTCTTTCCTTAAAGGATACATACATCACAAAAGATACAGTCAGCGCAAACAGCCAAATAAACAAGATGGCTCCACAAACTTTAAGGCGCGTACTCGTACCCTTTGTATAACTCATATTGTAGTAAAGAACAGACCGTTGATGTTAGCGCCAGGAAGCGAAATGATAATATGATGCAAATGCAAGCACTCCCAGTAGATGTTTGCATTAGTAATTGTTTAAGTATGCATTCTAAGAATGATAACGGGTGGGCAATGATGTTCAACATAAACAAGTAGACAAACTAAGGCTAGGGTACATGTGGATAATTATGATAGGTAGCTGCAAGTGATTGGAATCCCAGATATGGAAAGTTTTGGAATTTTCCACCCAACTGCGCACATGTAATTATAACATAGATACAATGACGCCATCATCAGCTGTTGGCAGAAGATAAGCCAATTGGACTTCTGAAGGTTTGTCCCTACTCATACATGTTGAATTTTCAAATTGCAAAGATGATGCAACTTTTTACTAAAGCAGTCAAACATGCCATTTTAAATTAGCTGCAACAAAGCTTTTAAGTTAAATTTATAAGCGTTGAACAATATACTTGTCAACAACGAAGTTGTCTTAGGATTTAAAGTAACATTGGCTAACTCACTTCTATAAAAACTAGTAGGCTTGTCAGTTCCATGCACTGTGAGAGATCGTCATGAGTTATCGGTATCTTCATAACTATCTCTGTAAAAAAGGTGACTGGGTGGTGTGATGGCAGTGTGCTTGCTTCTGAATCTGAAACCCGTGTTCAACTCACATGTGAAATTTTTTCCTAGCATTCTCAGCGTGGCTTCAGGCGGCCAGATGAATACGGCTCTTATTATAGCAAAGATGGATCTTTCGTTAGTTGTTGATTGTTTGCTAACATGATGTGCTTTCCATTAGCTCAAGTTTCTCCAATATATTTGACCTTTTGTCAAAGAAGTAAGTCAGTAACACTGGTATAACAGGTATAACACTGGTATAACAGGTATATCACTGGTATAACAGGTATAACACTGGTATAACACTGGTATAACAGGTAAACACTTGTATAACAAGTATAACACTGGTATAACAGGTATAACACTGGTATAACAGGTATAACACTGGTATAACAGGTATAACAGGTATAACACTGGTATAACACTGGTATAACAGGTATAACACTGGTATAACAGGTATAACACTGGTATAACAGGTATAACACTGGTATAACAGGTATAACACTGGTATAACAGGCATAACACTGGTATAACAGGTATAACACTGGTATAACACTGGTATAACACTGGTATAACAGGTATAACAGGTATAACACTGGTATAACAGGTATAACACTAGTATAACGCTGTTATAACAAAATTAAACTAAGAAAGAAAAATCTTTAGTTAAACTTTCTTTATTTTGAGCCAGTAGCTATCATGGAACTACAGACAAGTATACTTGTTAGTTTTAGTGTTGCTAGACAGTAGATAAAGCACTGGCTCAATCAGGGCCTTATTGTCCAAAGGAAAAGTGGTCAGGGGACTGTCAGTTAGTAGTTGCCGAATACCGACTTGGTCGTGTGGGAAGGGTCTGGGAGGAGAGCAGAAGCGCCCTCCCAGAGAAGGGGGGTTCGGGGGCCCTCCTCCGAGAAAATTTTGAGAATTAAGAGCAAAATTAGAGCATTTTAAAGTGTATCTTGTATTATTTAAAGGTTGATTTGCGACAAAATTCACATTACAGTTATTTGGTATCAAAAGATTCACCATGTCTTACTCACTTGTGTTGTAGGTTCCAAATACGTATGTGGAAAAGTGATTACAAGCTCTTAAAAGCTCAAAAACGAAAAGCCGCCGTAGATTGGAATCTCTTTAGTTCTCTGACGTAGTCATGAAATTTGGTTATTGTCTTGTCACATGATGTTCTCACGTGAATTGAAAGGCCAATAAAATTCTCAATATAAAACTTACCGTAGCACTAGTTTATGACAAACACTTCGGGTTTTACCGAAGATCCCGTATCAAATATAGATGCTAGCTACTTTACAGTTTTGTTTCGGTTTAGTCTAATCGGCAAATCGTAATCTGATCATGTGACCCAATACTTCGCAAATAATTTCTGCAGCACTTTTCGATTATCACAAGTGACCAACAGGCTCGTCATGATTATCAGACAATGGTATGTACTCCTTCAAGCTAAGGATAAAAAATTAAACAAATTTTTACAGTAAGTTATAAGATATCACTGCTGAAAGTGACAGCATTACAATGACGATAAAACAAACTCATAAGAACAATAAAACCATGTCTATAGACATGGTTTTATTGAATGCGTGAAGTATATTTAAGAAAATATTTCGACGAATAAGGTTGCATGAAAGTGTAAACAGAAACCATCTACCACAACTACGTCACATTTGAGCCGTTTTGGAAATAGAATCCAAACTACGGCGGTCTCGTGCGGCTGAAATTAACTGTTCGTTTTTGAGCTTTTAAAAGCTTGTAATCACATTTCCACATATTTTGCACCTACAACACAACAGAGTAAGACATGGTGAATCTTTTCATATTAAATAACTGTAATGTAAATTTTGTTGCAAGTCAACTTTTAAGGTTGATATCCAGGTCCTCCCAAGTTGAGTCATTTCAAGTCTTGCAAAGAGAGCTAGCTACAGAATTATATGGTTTTGAGTTGTAACCATATATATGTATATTTACATTTATATTATTAAATACACATACATGTACATGTGTACATAGAAAATTAATTGCTATAGCTTGACACTTGTCTTTTAAAATTTAAATTTAAGAGTACCTGTTTCAGTTACATAAATAAGTTTAAATAATATATTACATGCACCAGGGAAAGACAACAAATAAATTACTTGGCCTGCTTAAAACTTACTATGTTTAAATTATGGCCACCTAGGAATACAATGAGCAACAAACTTGGCCTGCAAACATAAATATACATGTACATGTGTACATAGAAGATTGATCGTTGTAGCTTGACGCTTGTCTTTTAAAAAGCTCTTCTTCTGTCAATTTGTCCATGGCAGAAATATTTTACAACTGATTCTGTATCTATTTCATCATCTTTATATATGTGTAAAATTAGATGATTATTTAGACAGCCTGCCCCATGGTGTTCCTCATCAATCTTTGGATTCGCTTCAATGCAAAAAAGTATCTCTCGCCTACTGCATTGGTGGCAGGCAAAACCAATACGTACTAGGTTAGTGAGCCTCTCCATTTCATCACCAGTTGCTAGAGCGAAACGTTGCGCTAGAGCGCTAGGTAATTACAGTAGTTGTTGGAAATTCCAAGTGAAGGAGCTTAGACCTAAATTCTTACTAATTAGCCATCGGAGATCACTAAAAGGTTGGGGCTTTTCAGCTGCCCAGCTGCTTCAGGGAATACGGGCCCGTGAATGTTAGTGTCACGTAATGACTTTCACGATGTTCGCTATGCCGATTTCGCAATTTCCGAGATTTTGACAGAAGAAAAGTGCTCCGGATGGTTCCGGAGTCTCCTGATAGGACAATACAGTACTGGGCTCAATAATTATATGGCTGATTTTTTTTTCTCACAGTAAGACGATTTGACTAAGATTGATTTGATCTGTTAAGATCAAATCTGAGTTGAAATGATCAAATCAAAATGCCAAATTACAAGATCAAAGTGAAGTCAAAATAGATCAAGTGAAATCCTAAATCCAAGTCAACCTATAAGATGATCTGACTAAGATTTGGTACATTTAAAGTCAGAGCCACAAGTGTGGCTTTGAGTTTATTGAAGCCCTCCATGACACTCTGATGTGAAATTTTACCCGCCACAAATAAAAATGGGTGTTCCCACTTAATATTCCGTTTGGCTACATGTTTAAATCTTAGTCTAGGCATGCAGGTGAGAGTATAGCACTGTCTGGAAGGTTGGTTAAGCTCTATCTTATGCACAAGGTCCCGTCATCTGATGTTTCTTCTGATGATGCCGTTTATTGAGGACACGTTTGCACATTGGAGATTTCTATATTTTTAATATTGCTCTACCGCTTGACTCCTATAATGTCCATCAGCTTGCTTATCATGTATGCATGTTCTCTCTTTACTTTGGCTTTGTGTCTAGTCCAGATTTTGAATTTGTATAGTAGGGTCGACAGCACTACTACTCTGTAAGTTTGAAATTTAGCTTTCATAGAAGCATGCTCGTTGCTCTTTAAGTCTAAGCTTAAGCTCATAGAAAGCTCTACTTGCTTTTCTTACCCTTTAATTAAACTCCTTATCAATACAAGATCCTACTAAGTACTACACAGGTATGTAAAGTCTGATGCTTAAATAAGAGGCTCTTGGTATATGCTGATTATTGTGGGCCCAGGAGTGGGATGGAGTAGTTCGATTGGCTGATGAAGTCATTGTTTGCATGATGTTGATTTTTACACTGAATTTGTTAATAACAGTAACAATTTGCTAACAACAGTAACAATTTGTTAAAAACAGTAACAATTTGTTAACAACAGTAACAATTTACATGTATTAATCAAAAGTTGCATACCTTCAGTATCGCTTGTTTCTAACTCACTATCACCTGCAAATGGCATTTCTATCACAAGGTGTCTGGTGGTAAGTTTCTTTGCTCTGAAATGTGAGTTTTTAAAGATGTTAGCCCGTGTCTAGCCTGTATTTATATCTTTTCATTTGTATTTTTAAATGCAACCTAAGCATCCCAGTCAAGCAAAGTGAAAACAATTTGGACGCTAACATGCCTTCTTGTTTAACATCATGTGTTCCTGCAAATCCTGTATAACCTTCTCTCCCTTAGACTACTTTTACTATCATACTTTTGTGTAAAGTCTTGATCAATTTGATAATTTTGTTTGTATATCCATGTTTGTCAATATACGCACCTGAGGCCTTCTTTAGATACTGTATCAAAAGGTTTAGTAAGCATCCAATTTCGTCTTCTATTCTGCGCACTCTTCTTTAATTTGCCAAAAATTGAAGACCATATTAATAGTACTTCTTTTACTTTAAAAGCCACTCTGAGGAAAGATCTTTGCATTTATTCTGTTGAAAATGATACTCGCCGTGTTTCCTAACATGAATAGGATAATATAGAGATACCTTTATAGTTACCAGACTCCTTCCTGCTACCCTTTTCATAATTAGGCATTTTGTTTGTATTTTTCCAATTCTGTGATATTTTTTCAGATTTCCAGATGTCAACTATTTACTCATATAACCATTATTATATATTTTTTCCACCGGAAGTTGAGCGGAAGTTTCTAGACTTCCGCTCAACTCTCATACATGCCAGGCCCTTGACTTTCTATAGTAAAACCAATTATCGTCACAAGTTTATTGCAACTCATTGTGTCATACAAGCTTTCATCTGCACTGAAGTCTGGCAAGTTGTTCAGAGCAGATCAATCCCTAACAGAAAAAATACTTAAACCTGGTTAAAATGCTCTGCGAAAAGATTCAAGGTCTCATCCTTTCATGCCAATAGGATGCTATCATCTGGTGGAAAAAGCTAGGTGAGTCCTTTTTTTAAGGTCTATAAACTTCCCACAATCCAGAAGTGTCAGTGTTTTGACTGAGGGGTGCATCCATGTTGTTTGGTAACATTTTCTGCGTTGCAAATTGGTAATCATAATGATAAGGCTGTACTCGAAGCACAGTGCAATAATAATTCATTACATTTATTTGAGTTGTGCTTTTCAATGCCATTTATACAAATGGTGGTAGGTCAGTTTTCAGCTTCAGCTTCAAGCACTAAAAAACCAGTTAACATCAGCTCGCTTTTAATGAAAACTCTTTCAGGGTTATTTTTAGTTTATTGTGTATTTCTATTTGTATCTTGTCACGATTTGTCAGTGCCGGAGCATAGGCACTTATAAAGGTTGAGTGCACTGCCTTTTTTCTGAAGTTACATTCACATGCTTATAATAATGCTTTTGATCAGTGAAGGGTCTTGTTCAAGGGTCTTGTTCAAAGGTGTAGACAAATAAATTTGTAGACAAATAAATTTTATGTTGTGAATAAAACTTCTGACTCTTTTCTTTCTTGTTCTTTTCTTTTCCTTAGAAAAAATGGATTCATTTTCTATTATGCAATCTTGCAAAGTCAGGACAGCAAAATTGATGTTATATGTCTGATTTTTTGCAACAGGATTGGTCTGAAGTTTTAATTTTTTAGAAACAAATCGGTCCATCAGCGTTCAAACATTCTAGTCTGCTATTTTCAGATACTTCCATTTTGGTTCAACTCCCAGCTTACTTCTGCCTGACTGCCAGAGCAAAAGCAAGTCAGAGCAAACCTTGGTAGTTCAAGCAACATTTGTGCCAGTAAAGGATTCTTTCATTTCTGTCATGATCCATAGATATGTCGTGTGAATATTTAAATGATACTTAAGCTTTGGTCTACCAAAATCGCTTTTTAGGTAGTCTGACAATGTTTTCCAGCAGGTAAGAACAAATCGACACATGCTGGAATTTTCAGAACGCTGTTGTGTTTAGCAAGATAATAGTCCTATCACTGCCCTCCTGTTGCTGCAACATGGCACCAACTAAAATTAGTCCACAGCCATTTGACAGATGTTTTTTCATTTTTCTATGGAAGCCCAGCTTCACTATTTTTATTTTTTTTCAGAGATAAGGGGATACAGATTAGTCACAAACATGACTAAAGAAAAAAATGCATGTAGATATAAGAAAAATAATCCAAAAGTTGATTAGGTGAAGTTTACTTCTCTTAACAGCTTCAGTTTTATTGGCAATGGAACACAACTCTAAAATTATGTTTAAGCTTTTGACCGGAAATTTTGACCCGGATTGGCAAACTATGCATGATATTATAAATATATATATGTATGAAGTGAGAAAATAAAGGTTATTGCTACTCATATCTACTTGAATGTTTTTGGCTTAAAGGCTCAATGTCTGCTAAAATTATTATTGCATTAATAGTAGCAGATAACATTAGATTGAGGTTTCAATATTATTTTTGTGAAGTTCCGATAAATCACAAATTTTGTCAACATTTTCAAACTGCGAAAATGTGCTTAGTGTAGGTGATTTACCTAGATTGCAATGTAGTAGGCATTCTACAATGTTTGCTGTTACATCAATGTATGTTTTGGGAGTTAGCTTGATTGGTGAAAGACGGTCACCATACATGTCACAGAAAAGCTACTAAATCTCAGATTTTTTATGAATCGGCACCCTTGCCTTGTTGATACGAGTTTAACAACAGAGTGTGGATGACTGATGACTTGTTTATTAAGTGGATAAAGACACTTTACAGAAAGATGGGATTGTTGAAAATACATGCATTTATTTTTAACAACTACACCACTCATCCCAACGATGTTCAAATGGCCTAAAGAATATCAGCCGCTTTTGTCTCTCACCCTGCACAGCAGGATAAACTCAGCTCAAGCTTAACAAAGTTAGGAAAGACTTGATGCTAAGGATGACACAAAGGTAAACAATTTTAGGTGTAATAGGTGTGATAACAGCAGCTTAGCGTAAAGTCACCAGTCAAACAATTTAAAACTGCTTTAGGTATTGCGACTTTATTACCAATTCCATGCTCGTATTAACGGCATTGAGGGATTAGGAGAATAAAATACCCACGGAAATGTTGGCATAAAGGCTGCATATATAATGTTAATAAAAATAGATATTTTGATACACAGCGTAATTTGTGTACCACTGTTGATAGACTAATAAAAGCAAATAAGTACAAACGCTGGTTTTAATCATAGTGTCACTATAGCACATGCTGATGGACGCAATCAGCATGGTCTTTACAGCAGATCAAAAATTCTTGCTTCCTTTGCCTTTCCTTGGTAAGCCTGGTGGCTTCCACTGACCTCTTTGAAATTTAGTCTCCTAGTCGTAATCGTACACCCAAGATTTATCTCCAGTTCTTACAGTTGAAATAAAGTTTCTATCATTGCTTTAAGCTTCCTTAAAATCATTGCAAGCAAACACTTTAAGCTTCTTCTGTTCATCAGTTAGCAAGCATGGCACAAACTTTGGGGCAGCTTTTTTATGTTCAAACACTAGTTAAAACTCTTCAAACAGTTCTAAAACCAACACGGTCTTTCTAGATATCTTTCTAATAATTAGACGACATTCTGCCTTGACTAGCGACCTCACACTGTCATTTGATGCCAGACTTCACATTGCCTTCAGTGCTGTCTTTACCTTTATGAAAACGTTTGTGCTACTCAGACTTGTCTTTTTGTTAGAGCAGTATCTCCAAAAGCACAAGAATCCATGTACCGGTTTTCCTTAATTTTACATAAAATTCATTGCAAAGACCACAGGTGTCCTTTAGCGGGGATATTGCCGAAGCCGTGATCGGGCCGTAGTCTACACACACACAAAAACAACAAAGGTCCACGTAGTTATGAGCAAAAACAAAAGTATCCACCCAAATATCTCACCAATCCGATGAGCAGCACAACAAAAACTAAACCGATCGACTGAGCCACACATCATGTCAAAATATTCCAAGTTTCAAGTCATGTCGTGCACAACTCACCTTATGGTTTGTCAAAACTTGTCCCAAAGTCCCTATTAATTTGAGACTGTCCAATATGTTTTAGAAATGGTCGCCGCTAGCCTAGCCTAACGTCCTGATTCAACATCTTAGTAACTATCGGGGCATTGCTGAGTGCTCTCGATCTTTGATATTTGAGTCTTCCTTAAGCATGCAAGAACCAATCAAAATCGGGTTAACACTAATGTAAACAAAACTTAAGAAGGACTCAAAAGGATCAGAAGCACTCAGCAATGCCCCGATAGTTACTAAGTTGTTGAATCAGGACGTTGGGCTAGGCTAGCGGGGACCATTTCTAAAACAGATATTAGACAGTCTCAAATTAATAGGGACTTTGGGACAAGTTTTGACAAACCATAAGGTGAATTGTGCAAGACATGACTTGAAACTTGGAATATTTTGACGTGACGGGTGGCTCAGTCGATTGGTTTAGTTTTTGTGTGTGCTGCTCATCGGATTGGTGAGATATTTGGGTGGATACTTTTGTTTTTGCTCATAACTACGTGGACCTTTGTTGTTTTTTTGTGTGGGTAGACTACGGCCCGGTCTCGGCTTCGGCAATATCCCCGCTAAAGGACACCTGTGGCAAAGACGCTATTTCTCTATTTAAACATTTTTATAAATCTATTAAAAAGTTACCAGAAGCAACTGACTGACTTTGACATAACGTGACTTCACGAAAAAAACACAAATAGTTTTAGCAACCTGAATTTTTGTCATAATAACCTCAAGATGATTGATGGTAAATGCTGCAAAGGGTTTTCCCGTTGTCAAAATATGCATGTGTACACAACTCCATTCAGGGAACTAGGGATCAGACCTTGCAATGAATAATAATAAAACATGCTTAATTAAAAGTTCTTTAGAACATCACCAACCGTAATTAGTAGCTCTCCTCCGTAAAATATCTCCCTTTCAGAATCTGAAACTTGTAATTATATACCATAATGAATAACCAGTAAGTTTCGTATGTTGAGTAGACAGGAGAAATGTACCTAAACGAAACTATGTACCTTTGTATCACGTCTGCACATTGGCTAATCATCATCAATAGCGAGTAATTCATAAATTGGCTTTTTTTTTTAAATAATTTTTTATATGACATTTGAACGCTTGTATACTAAGTGTTTTTTGTACCCAAAACTGTTTTGCGGTTCTAATAATATCAAAATCGTTGCCAAACATCAAATATACTGATTGTATTGTTATCAATAGGCATAATTTTTTAATACGCTCAGTTAAACTTGAAGTTTTTTTAGTTTCAGTATTAATCTTATAGACTGAACCTGTTAAGAGGTGTCCTGGCGTTGTCAATTTGACTTGAACATTTTAAAACTTACTTGATTAGTAGTAGTCTGTAGAGTCCTGGTATCATAGCCAGTAAATAATAAAAGTGGTTTTAATAAAAAAGCATCTCTAGAAGACAATAGAAACGTAGTATCAACATATAGTCAATATTCAATAGAAACTCAATAAAAATTCAGTATCAGAATATAGTCACTAATCAATAAAAACTCAATAAAAACTCATTATCAATATATATAACCAATAATCAATAGAAACTCAATAAAAACTCGGTATCAATATATAATTAATAGTCAATCAATATACATATAATCAGTAATAAAAAAACTCAATAGCCATAGATGATCAAAATTCAATAAAATAATAATAGATGGTTAATTACCAATTTAAACTAAATAGTAACATTTGGTCAATAACTGATAAAATCTCAATGACAATAGACGCCCACAATTAGTTACCCGGTATTAGCGATATCATATACCAGTGCTACATTGACCGCTTGGTGACCCCCCCTCTGATACAGTAGACGCTCATATAACATAAATTCCAAATAAAGTAAATGATTCATGTAAAGCCTTTGCTTTGTACTACATAAAAATTTCATATAATAATAATGAATAAATAAATCCATATAATAAATTGTCAAGTCGGTGAGTTCTCAAAGTCAATTTTAATGTTAAATTATTTTGCCGCACTTGCAAAAGAAAAAACGGCGTGTGAATGATGTTATATCTATTATACAAAACTGCACACCGATTAAAAAAATTAATCGCGATTAATAACTGGTCTGAATCAGTTAATCTTCGATTAATCTTAGAACTAGCAAAAACCTGCGTATTCAAAAACAAATAATACAGCTACATATAAGTTAATTATA
Source organism: Watersipora subatra (assembly GCF_963576615.1). Taxonomy (NCBI): domain Eukaryota; kingdom Metazoa; phylum Bryozoa; class Gymnolaemata; order Cheilostomatida; family Watersiporidae; genus Watersipora; species Watersipora subatra. Next base: position 1,958,062 of record NC_088717.1, on the reverse strand, counting down.
TTTGAGACAATTTTTGTTAACAGGAGTACATGTTATGTACAATATACATAAGTTACAATGTAATAATTATTATGAGTATGAAAATAGTCCATGAAAGTCTATAATTAAGCCAGCCAAAAGTTGAGGCAGCACTGTTTATTCGCATTCACCGAATGAAGAGATGCCTTCTTCCTACATACAATATTGCCAGCTTTAGAGAATAGCTGCTCACAGGGGACAGTAGTGCCGTAGTGGCAATAGTCCACAAGTGTCCTTTAGTGGGATATTGCCGAAGGTGAGACGAAGCCGAGCCGTAGGCTACGCAGACATGGTTTTGTGTGTGTGTGTGTGTGTGGGTGTGTGGGTGTGTGGGTGTGTGGTGTGTGGTGTGTGGTGTGTGGTGTGTGGTGTGTGGTGTGTGGTGTGTGGTGTGTGGTGTGTGGTGTGTGGTGTGTGGTGTGTGGTGTGTGGTGTGTGGTGTTTGGTGTGTGGTGTGTGTTGTGTGTTGTGTTTTGTGTGGTGTGTGGTGTGTGGTGTGTGGTGTGTGGTGTGTGGTGTGTGGTGTGTGGTGTGTGTGTGGTGTGTGTGTAGCCTACGGCTCGGCTTCATCTCACCTTCGGCAATATCCTACTAAGGACACCTGTGCGGTAGTCAGTAGTAGTAGTAGGCCTGTGTTCCCTGGTTGCAAGTTGTGGCGACAAATGTTAGGCGACTAGTCATGAACACCTGGGAGTTTAGAGGGGGCCAGTGTAAGCCCCCAACAGGTTTCTCTCATGTAGGGCCTCAACTAGGCCTCTCATGTAAAGTTTTAACAAATTTTATCGGAAAGTATAAACATTTGTCTATTATTTGAGATTTGTTTGTTTTAGGTGATGTGACTGCCAGGTCGTTTTCAGATTAAAATAGGCAAAACTTGACCGCAGTTAAAACGCTCAGAAAATAGACAAATTTTTCTTTTGAGCGTTTTAACAAAGCTGCATTTTCCAATTTTATTTTAAGTTCATCCGAAGGTTTCCACGCTTTCGATAGGCCATTGCCAAGCAGATGTTTGGTAAAACTTGACCTTTTGCAAACCTTTATAAAAAGCGCTAACAAGAATATTTTGCCGACGATGATAATAATGACGTCTAAGAACTAGTAAAAGTTGATGTTTATCTCTATGGCTTGAAATAAAGTGATATTCTACAGCGATAAAAACCGTTCCTGTAGCCATTGGGCAAATAACTGTTTGAGTTAATGATGTTGAGGTCGAGTTATCTAAAGCAATTTATCATTGCGTGGGAACGGACCAAACAAATCCGTGCGAGTTAACCACATGTTTGAGATAAAATTTTACATTTTATCCGAGGGTGAGTTATTCGAGTTTGACTGTACTTAACCGCCGAAAATTCTTAAAAGGTTGGGGCGGCTCAGCCGGCCCAGCCGACCCAGGGAATAGGGGTCTGAGTAGTTATTTTCTGCAACGGCTGGGGATGAATTCTTATCAGTATGATAAAAATTAAATACATGATATTTTAATGATGTGCTGCGTTGGTAGGCAAATTCTTTCTGGCATATTTCGCGCTTCACATTCTTCTTTATGCTTCTAACTGTGAACTAAAGCTATTCTAGTTCAGTGGGTCTTTAACAAGTCCTTAACAACATATAGGCATATAGTATTATTTACATGTTAAAGCAAGTAAGCACAAATGTTATAAGAACATGATATGAATATAATGTGAATATAATAAGAATATCATATGAATATGATGTGAATTTAATGTGAATATGATATGAATATGATATAAATATGAAAACGATATGAATACAATATGAATTTGAATATGATATGTATATGATATGGATATGATATGAATATAATGTGAATATGATACAAATATGATACGAATATAATATGAATATAATATGAATACGATATAAATATGCTATGAATGTAATATGATCTGAATATGATATAAATATGATATGAATATAATATGAACATGAATATGGTATGAATATGATATGAAAATGATGCGAATATGATGTGAATATAATTTGAATATGGTATGATTATGTTATGAATATCATTAATATGATACAAGTCATGAAGTTGAACAATTGAAGCTCTGAACTGGGTCACAAAAATAGAGTCATGGCAATCTGAAACTCTTGCAAACAACAGTTCGCACGCCTTTCTGGCGAAGCTCTCCTAATCGGAAAGCCCTGCCTTGGACAAATTAAAAAATTATCAGAATTGTCAACATTTTGTGAAATCAAAAAAGTGAAATTAAGGTTTGAGCATAGCTAAGCATTAAGAAAAAAGAAAATAGGAAGATTTTTAGATGTGAACAAACATAAGGTGTGCCTAAAGCCTGGTTCCCATATCGATTGCGAGACCCCTGCGGTAACTTGCGCAGCAAAACTCTTGCGACGCTAGGCTCAGCGGCATCTGTTCACATAAAAGCTGCATCGTTAAACATAATTGCGTAATCATATAAAATGTTCGCTCGCCATGTCATTTCTATAATGGTGACCTTCACTCATACAGTGCATTTCGGGAAGGTTTTGCATGCGGCCTTTTGCGAAATTTAAACAGCGCTTAACTATTGCATTGCCGCCGGCAACTACCGGTAGTCCTTGGCGGTACCCGGCGCGTACGTTCTCATTTCACCGCTAATAGCCTACGGTGCTGTCACCGGTGCTTTGCGACGTATATGGGAACCAGGCTTTAGTGTCTGTCATTTTATTTGTTATAAATCCACCAATTCTTATTTTTATAGACAATCAGTATCAAAATAGAAATATGTCTATTTCATGTTATGCCGCCTTACTGAAACCTATGGTACAAGGTCTGTGGTAAGTCTTGTGATAACCGATATTATGTAATGCAAAATAGAAGTTGTCAATACCTAGAATCCTCTTAAGAAATAGTAAACAGCAATTAAAATGTCCATGCATTGGATCTTGTCTTTATTTAGGAACTTGTTGTATAAAAAGTACAGTAGACAGGTTATGCTTTCTATAATGGGAATTCCAGATAACGTAAAGAATTTACGTGAAGTTTTTGCTTCGTATTACGTAAAAAATTCGATATAACGCGAAGTGTCAAATTGGGCAAGTTCTCTAATTTGATTTTAGTGTTCATTTATCTTGCCAAACTTGCAAAAAAACAATGTGTGTATAGCGTTATATCTACTATATATTTACTATACAATTTCAATGAGATTCTTATTCATCGTGATAGATTGTTAGATGTGTCGGCAAAACTATAAATCACAATAAGGAGAATAAGTAACTGCGCAATTGTTCATATATACTTAGAGGCGATCGATTGGTGCAGGTTTTACAGTGTCAGTCCACTAATCTGAGTGCCACAAGTTGGAATATTGTCGAAGGTTGTCTTTTATCCTAACCTTCACCTCTCAGTACGGGTGGATGACAAACAGGTAGTACCGTTTTTATAGTAAAAATATTTTGTTGTTTTGCTATATTGTAGACGTGTAAAATATTTGTTATCAGTTTAGCTTTGCAGAATAGGCTTTGCTGTTTACAAAAAATTAGCGAATATTTGTAACTGAACGTTGAAGATGTGCGCTTTCCATCAATTCATTGTAAAATCACCGCAATAATGTTTATAAAACCAGTAAAATAGATCAGCAAAAGGTAGAACAGTTAGCCAACAGTATAGCCAACACATTAAAAAAGTCAAGTTTTTCAGTTTCCTATGGTCAGAGGGAGGAGTTTGAAAAGATCTTGGAACGGATGAAGCAATTTACATATATTTTACTGTTCATATAACGTAAAATCCCTATGACATAAACATTCCTGGAACGAATTATTTATGTTGAATGAACGCCTAATATACTTGGCAGCTTTATAAGGATATTGCAGCTTGCTGAATCGCTCAATAAAGACTTTAAGATGTTGAAACAGGGCGAGTTACATACATGTAGTTTTGAGTGATCTCTCTTGCAGTCAGTCAAAGTCACAGACTGTCTATGGTAGCTCATGTATGATAGTGGATCTCTATGCAGTACGGTTACTAGCGGTTGTCTGCTGAAGGTTTGTTTCGATCTATATTTGTCATTTGTTCTGCAGAGCTAAATGCCAGTATTGAAGTCAGGTATGGGTTTCACTGGACCAGATTCACTCTCTCAAAAGGAAGAATAAGGTTTCCAGGATAAAGATTGGTATCCAGATATTGTGCAGGTATCCAGTGTCAATAGACAGGTTCGTTTAACCTGGCCATTTAGCATGCGGCTGTGATGCATCACTTGTATAGTTCAATGCTTCTACAGTACTGCTTTTGATTTTGAAAGGGTGTCAAGCTCACCCTTTCCTGATGAGTGGGGTTTAGAGGTTGTCGCCGCGGTCAACCCAACTTTGATAGGTTGTATCAGATTATATGAACTACCTGTAACAGGTATTCAAATGTAATCTTTCATTTGAATCGCCTCTCGAATAAATTTAATAATTTATAATAATTAATAAATTCCGACCATAAGAAAGTCTATATATATACATATATATCTATATTAATAAATTATTTGAAAGCAATACTTATCTTTTTTTTCCAGCTACTGTCAGTTTCATGATATTCTCATTCGTCAGGCTGTGTTGGAATAAACAAGATGGTGACTAATCTCTTCTTGGCTATTTTTCCCTCCCTTTTGTTCTTATTGTTTAATTTCTTCTTCTTCTGATTGGCTGTTGGTTAGTAGCTACAAAATGAGAGAGAAGATAATTTCTGGAATGACGACAGGTTGAGACTAATTCAGATTTTTTATTAAGTGTTGCTAAGTCAGGTCTATTAATGATGTAGTATTTTTCTGTCAAACATAGGTTGCATCTTTGTCTATGTTTGACAGAAAAATACTACATCATTAATAGACCTGACTTAGCAACACTTAATAAAAAATCTGAATTAGTCTCAACCTGTCGTCATTCCAGAAATTATCTTCTCTCTCATTTTGTAGCTACTAACCAACAGCCAATCAGAAGAAGAAGAAATTAAACAATAAGAACAAAAGGGAGGGAAAAATAGCCAAGAAGAGATTAGTCACCATCTTGTTTATTCCAACACAGCCTGACGAATGAGAATATCATGAAACTGACAGTAGCTGGAAAAAAAAGATAAGTATTGCTTTCAAATAATTTATTAGTATATAGCTGCTCCAATATATTTGTTGAGCACTCTAATTTTAGTAATACTAGCCCATAATTCTTAGGAATTTATAGTTTATATATCTATATTATATAGATTTCAAAGTCCGTCTGTTTGTCATTCCGGCTATAGATGTTAAAATCTTGATATTAAAATTTCTCATTCTGATGGAATTGAACTCACGGCAGCATCAGCAAGTTTCTTATCAGGACCAGGGCTGTATTGTCCAAAGGAAAAGTGGTCAGAAGACTGTCAATAATATTATGTAGTAGTTGCCAGAGGGCCGAAGGCCCGACTCGGCCGTGCGGAGGAAAGGAAGGCTGGGAGGAGGAGGGAGGAGAGCTGAAGCGCCCTCTTAGAGAAGGGGGGTTCGGGGGCCCTCCCCGAGAAAATTTTGAGAATTAACAGCAAAATTAGAGCATTTTAACGTGTATCTTGTATTATTTAAGGTAGATATCCAGGTCCTGCCAAGGTGAGTTATTTTAAGTTTTGCAAAGATCGCTACCTACAGAGTTGCATGTTATAGTTACATAGTTCATAAATATACATACATGTACATGTGTACATAAAAAATTGATTGTTATAGTTTGACACTTGTCTTTTAAAAACTAAATTTAAGAGCACTTGTTTCAGTTACAAAAATAACTTTAAATAATATATTACATGCACCAGGAAAAGACAACAAATAGATTACTTGGCCTGCTTAAAACTGACTATGTTTAAATTATGACCACCTAGGAATACAATGAGCAACAAATTTGGCCTGCAAACACAAACGCACATGTGTACATAGAAGATTGATTGTTATAGCTTGACACTTGTCTTTTAAAACACTCTTCTTCTGCCAATGTGTCCATGGCAGAAATCTTTCACAACTGATTCTGTATCTATTTAAACATCTTTATATATGTGTAATATTAGAAGATTATTTAGACAGCCTGCCCCATGGTGTTCTTCATCGATGTGTGGATTTGCTTCAATGCAGGAAAGTATCTCTCTCCCACTGCATTGGTGGCAGGCAAAACCAACACTAGATTAATGAGCCTCTCCACTTCATCGCTAGAGTGCAACGTTGCGTTAGAGCGCTAGTAATTAGTTGTTGGAAATTCAAAGTGAATGAGCTTAGAGTGAAATTCTTACTAATTAGCCGCCGAAGATCACTAAAAAGTTAGGGCTGTTGGGACTCAGCTGCCCAACAGCCTCAGGGAATACGGGCCTGTGGATTTTAGTGCCCCGTAATGACTTCCACCATGTACACCATGCCCATTTCGCAATTTCTGAGATTTTGACAGGAGAAAAGTGCTCTGGATGGTTCCAGAGTTTCCTAATAGGACAATACAGTACTGATCAGGACCCTCTATACCACTGAGCTAGAAAATCATATAGATCGATGATGTTATCATATACCACATACCCCATGCGCATGCTAATTATTTTAGCATTGCACCCTCGGGTTACGATGCCTCTGTTAAAAAATATTTTGGCACCTAACTTTATGCAACACAATGCTTCTTCGTTTTTTTTTCGTTAGGGCTAAATTATTTCACCCCGCAATAACGACAACCATTTATCTCAAACTTAAAATTTGGTGATTTGTGTACTAGTCATATGCAGCAGAGCTTCGGTTCTCAAACGCTTTGGTTCCCGACCAACTCGTTTTCGACCAAGGATTTTGATATTTGTTCGTCTCGGATCTCGAACATAAATTTGGTTCTCGACCAAACCGGAGCATGCACGTTGGAATCGGAACAGCTCCGAAAACAGCATGGAAACATTCGTTAACAAACGGAGAAACAATTTACGCTTCATCAATTCTCTACTAAAAGGGAGGAACCATCTGGGACGACGTCTCCTATATCGGAGAGATTTGCCAAGGAGATAACCCCTCCAGTTGAGTTACCCTCAATTGTTTTAGAAGACATTCTCTTTCAAAGATGTGAAGTAAACATGCCATTGCTGTTTTTTTTCCAATGATTTTTGATGTAAATGAACTGTTGCATTTTTTTGCTGTTTCCTTATCAATTTCTGCAATCTTTGGTATTGTATTTTAACCTTTAATGTTTTAGATATTTTAAGAGTAAAACATACAAAATGTTCATTTGTGTTTTCTTTTTCCATCATCAAAAATAGAAAACTTTTTATTAAAATTAAACATGATCTATATCTACCCGCTTTTATTTGTAGTGTGCAGTATACAGTACATTTTATAGTGTAAAATTTTGAAAAAATATTTTACCGAAGTTGCTTTTTCGCCTTGGAAGGAATTAAAATTTACATACATTTATTATAATGAGAAAAATTGTTTCGGATTTCGAGCAGCTCGGTTTTGAACAACCTTCTGGAACCAATCATATTCCAGAACCAAGGTTCCACTGTATGTTATTAAAAAATATACATTGCTGAAAGTTATGAAATTTTAAATTTGCACTGGTTTGAAAACCTTTACATTAAGTTTATTTATTTTTAATTCAGTTGTCCTGCACAAAATTTTTTTCTCATGATATGAATTTTGAAAGTTACAGTTGTTTGACAAAGTTTGAAAACATTTACAATTGTTTTTTTTCTCTCTTAATTTATTTCAACTAAACAAAACACCTCTCATGATATGTAGTTTGAAAGTTAGAATGGCAAATGTTGTTATATATATTAAATACAAATCAATTTTCTGTCCAAAGACTTTTTTATTACCTCCGGTAGAACAGCTAGTACTTCATTTATTCAATTTTAAAGTATTAACTACGTAGGAAAAGTTGATTAGTCAATGAAAAATTCAAGAGAGGTGTTTCATAATTATCTAGCTAGCCTGCTGGAACCATAGTCATTGGTTTGTCATCTGCAGCAGTCTACTGATAGTGTTCAGTGTGGTTGCAATTTAGCGTTCCTGGAGCTCATACCGAGTCTAGATTGCCTAATCTGTGCTAACCAATAATAGCTGCCGGCATTGAGTCATAAGCTAAAGTCGTGATTAACTCACAACTTCACGTTTCATTAGCTTTTATAGAAAGCAGCAAGATTTGAATTACTGCTGCCAATTATTAAATTGTCCAATTTTCAATTTATCATTGTCAATTACTTTAGGATTATTTACTAGAGATTACAAATCAGTTGCCTATACTATTTTATTTTATTATACCATACTATTTTATTTCATTATACCATATTATATTATTTCTTGTCACATTTTGGTTGACGTTCAGTGCTTCTACTTGTTATCATATTGTAGTTTTTTATATTTTATTGCCTTCATAATTATTGTGCTTAACAAGTTTGTATGGGAATAGTACTGACATGTTTGTTTAAGTTTCATGAAAGTCAATAAAGATTGCGACCTGCATGATAACCAGTGAAATCACTTGGCATATAATCCTATGCATTGAACAAAGTTAAGAGTTTTCAATAAAACTCTACAAACTATATTTCATAACTTCAACCATATAGAGTTAATACTTTATATGCGATAACCTTCATATGTTGTAAAAGACCCCTGCAATAATGGCTTGTAATTTCTTGTATGAAGGTTATTACGTAGTTTCAAGTTTGTTTAGTTCGCTCTGCGAAGTTTCAATAGCTACAATTATATCCCTATAGCTCCATTCTAACATGAACAATATTACCTAAATAGGCTTAGAGCTGAAATGATAAGCATTAATCGTATCAATGTCAGATATACAAACAGTTCGCTTCAAGAATCAATAATGATATCAAATGTGTCTCTCACAGTGTCTCCGGCTAGTAGAGGGTTAATTATGTATGAATGGGCAAGTAGATGCATATTGGCCAAACGCTTCTTCCACCGTGTCCTCGCTGTCAGAGTTTTGATGAATACAAATAAACAAATGTCTTAAGAAATGTCTCTTGTCATCTCTGTCTTCTCCTCGGTATATGGGTTTTGTTTTCATCTCGTCGCACAGCGCTGTGTCTCTAATTTGTGTTCGTTAACTTTGTGCTTATTTGGCAGTCTTTATTTAGTAATTGTCTCCCTCAAGAGGTGCAGATGTGCAAATGTCATCTACTTAAGCTAAGGTTACCTTCTTTAAATGTCAGCATCCGGAACTCAACTGAAGACAAAACCAGCAAGGAACTAGAGTTGAAACATAGTGACATAGTGATATCCTCTCCAATTTAATTACTGACGGGAGTTGAAAGTTGTCAATAGCACCTCAGCCGTGTAAGCGGCCACTCTCTAGTGCGACTTCAGAAACTCGTTCTTTATTTTTGCCCAAGATTTGCAACACCAGGGTCATAAGGTTGACTACTTGTTCTCCAATACCTATTAAGGAGTTGTCCTCTATCAAGGAGTCTACCACATCGATCTATCTTGTTCACCTTAGTTACTAAATATGTTTTAATCAGAATGAATTGATTGAAGTTTGTTGCTGGTTTGAAAAACAAATTTAAATGCTTTCCAAGCTTCAACTGCAATGATGAGTATATCAAGTAGTTATATGATTAATCAAGCAGCCTAATTATGTATTTTATTATATATTTTCAAATAATATATATGTAGCATTATAACAAATGCAGTGTATAATGCTACATAAGAAACTATATTTGAAAGCCTAGATTATCTATAAAAACTAAATTGACTTTAATGAAGTTTTAACTAAATATTAATTCTCAATTAAATTCTTAAAGCACATCAATTACTTTTATTAAATATTCCAGTACATCAGAGTCTTGGCTTTTGAATGAGCCTATATTCAATGCACAAAGAATAATAGAACTATAAAAAACAGGGTGTCAAAAGTATGTCCTGCAATAAAAAAAACATTTGGTTGTGGTTCCCACAATGTGATGTCATAATTATCATTTAGCCTTAAATCGGCATCCCTTTCACTACCATTGAGGCTGCGCTTTTCTGTGACAATCGGTGCTCGTAAACCCAGAGAGTGCTAACATTAAACTAGCATTATAGATAATCAACAATGCATGGGGATCGTGCTATCACCCGACCAATACAAACACATGTTCTCGGTTAATAGACTTCGGGTGATTGTTAGTTTACTTTTCATCCTTTTGTTCGTTTTAAACATTTACAGTAATTATTATCACATCGTTCTATATGATGGCATTGTTTGTCCCATACAGAAATGATTTATAACTTTTGAGAATAGCTAAAATACTTGTTTATAGGAAAGAAAAAATGCTTCTCAAACTTCATGACAGATAGTTGGAATAGCTAATTCTAATGATTCGGTTGGGCTTACGTACAGCTGCTATAGCTGTCAGAGTGATGCGTGGACAGATTATAATTCCGAGTAAGTGTGTATTTGGCATTGAAAAAGTTGGGGAGCATCAAACAACTGGGTATACTCCAGGGTGACTTGGCAGCACTGAATTGTCCAATATTCTATAGTTAAGAATTAAAAAGTTACACCAAGGCATTGGAAGAATAGCAATAATTAAATTAAACTATTGATTTTAAAGAAATGTCAAGCTCAGTTTACGTTTTGTAAAAGCGCAATGCAAGCCGAGCTGACTGATTCATTGACACTGTTAAGCCTTCGCTGCTAAGTATCTCATTGCTGCTAGGTTGATGAGCGCTCGAGCGGTCAAGTGTTGAGACAGGACTGGCTAACCGAAATTCAATGCTGAATGGGTTTAGTAGGTTAGTTCAGTGCCGGAGTACACTCATCTTCATTGTGTGAGTTCTGCCTAGTTTATCGCAATCTTGGGCTGAGCTCAGCGTAGATTTAGGGAAAGCATGGATATAGCTTGCTGCTGCCTTATAGAGTCACCATGGTAAGTTTTGCTATCTGAACTATGGGCAACATGAAAAGCGCGGTCACAACTGAACTGATAACATTCAACTATGTTAAGATTCTTTAAGGAACATTTGAAATTCTTGTTGAGAAATGAATCGAAAGTATTTCGATGCAAACAGGTTATTAATCCTGGGGTTGCGGCTACTGTTATGCATAAAGGCGTTACTATATTTTGGTATGACCTAGATAACAACTAGGCTGTCGCATTTCACTAGGTTCAGTACTGCCAGTTGTAGACAGTGCATTATGGCCTGTTTGATTGCTAAAAAGTGCTTGCAAATAGTTTTCCCAAATATGAGTTTGCCAAATATGATTTAACTGCTATAACTGATAACGTAACACTTTTATTGTATTTTTTATGTAAATCAGATACGCTGATTCCGATTTTGTACTCAAAATAAAGATTGATCAACTAACTTTCAAAGTGATGAAGGCTTTTTACAGCGTTTTAATATCAATCTCGAAAACAACACGATCGGCACAACAAGCTCCTCCCATAAATATGTGGCGTATGATAGCTTTTTAGGAACGGAAGTTAGAGATGTTTAGTCTGATTTAGAATAATAGAGATGGGTGCCTTAAACCCCATTATTATCTAAATTCAGGAGTTTTAGGTACGGTCAGTGCTACTCAGTTATAGAACATTTGGGCCAATCCTATCAGACTAGTTAGTTTAGCCTGAGAAGCATTACAAAGCAATCCCATTTTGGCTGATGCAACATATATTATAGTTTGCTGTAAATATTAAGATTGGAATGCGTAATCTAGTTCACAAGAGCTCTCTAGCGTCAAAACTGCTACTGGCATATGGAATACATAAAAGTAAAAAGCAAATTATATTTGTCTCTTTGTGAATGATGTAAAGCTGATCTCTGATTTCATGACTACATTGTATCCATTCCTACTATCTAAAGAACTGTGACCTAGCTATATCCAGTAAACTGATGCACGTGTGAATGCAGACACACCCGGTTCTGTTAAGATATAGATAAATGGCCATATTGATTCGGTAAGGCACACTTGTGGTAGTAGCCGTAGCTCAACAAAAGACTGTGAGTTGTACCTCTTTGTCTGCATTACAAAGCAACGGTTTTCACAGAGTACCGGTTTTGTAAAATTTCACTTGTTTCCATCTTCGCCGTGTGTACTGAAGTTGAATGCTAGAAAAAGTTACCTCGGTCAGTGATTGTTCTAAAGTTGATTGACTTTTGGGCAATTTACTTATAAGGATTATTAAACGAATTTAGTAGAATTGCTAGAATACTTGTTTTAGTTTTATATGACAGTTTTATCTGACATTAGATATAGAGATGGACACAAACACACCATAAATAAATGGTTTATCTTAAAATCCCTATTTGAACACCATGGCACTCCATTTTTCAACATTTTCTTGTAGTCACGATCTAGTAAAGGGGCGTTCAAGTTGAGGCTGGCGTTATATTTTGCAAATAGCCGTCAAAATTTTAGGAAACTAGATTTAACCCTTTTACAGGTGAAGCGACTGTCGCCTATATTGTGCACTCTCTTTTGAGAGAATGATTTAGATATTAACCTTTTTAGACACAATGAATATGCTAACTTACCTCAAACTTCTCAAAGATCTCTAAATAAATATGCATTGGAATGCCGAGAAATATCTTTACCAGTTGATATCTATTGCTTGCAATTAACCTTTGATAATTTTATAGCCTGTGTTGAAATTTGTTGGAGCTTTCAAGTTTTTTATTTCTTTTTAAATTTAATGGTGTATCTTTATTTTATCACTATATTAAACAAATTTGCATAAAAGCTAATTACACTTACCGATATATTTGACATAACTCACTATAGAAAAGGATTTATGTGCGTCATTCCATATTACGCCGAGTTTATATAACTGCAATGATGCTATATTATATAACTGCAATGATGCTATATTATATAACTGCAATGATGCTATATTATATAACTGCAATGATGCTATCAAATAACGTGCTATAAATCTGCAAACTTACAAATTATATAATAATAATCTATCAAAAGCTACAAATATATATTCAAGAACAAGTAATGTAAACAAATCATATTTATAATACATTCAGAAATAAAATTACCATTTTTAAAACAAAAATATTTGCATCGATAGTCTCGGCCAGTTGAGTTCTGATAGTTGCATTCAATGGAACAAACATCTTCTGACTGTTCAATACCTTCCACATGTCTTCTGACTTCAAAGTGGCAGTCAAATGAAAGTGGCGTTTAATTAAAGAATGGCGCTCTATTTTTCAACCCTTATCTTACAGTGAGGGTCAAATAGAGGTGGTTTTCAATTAAAGGTGCTGTTTAATTAGAGGTTTTACTGTATATGCAGTCTTCAGTAAACTCTCAGGTGCTTGATATTTAATAAGATATGCTGGACAGTTCAAGTAGCAGAGAATGGATCAATATAAATATCCATATGGAGTGTCCATATCTATATGATTCACACTCATGCCACATTACAAGAAATTTGTCCAGCTTTAGTTTGTTAGAGTAAGGTAACAATAGCCTGTTGATACTACTAGGTACTAGCTGGCGAGAGTAGTATGTTGTTACTAACTAATCAGACGTACAAACAGGACATTGCCTGAGAGCTCATAACAGCCATGGCACTCTTCTCAATTTGTTGGCTGAGCTCCGTAACAAGCACCTTAGTTATGCCCTCAAAGTATGCCTAACAAGAGAGCATGTCCGAGAGCTTGCTGCACTGCATGACGGTTTGCTTTGTTGTTGAAAAACTTGGTCTTCATGAACTTTGACATTTGCTAAAGGTCAAGAACGATTTATGAAGAAATACATCGCACCTTTGGCTAAATTCAGGTAGCTAGGCAATGAGGAATGCATCATATCCAATTGTTGATGTATAAATGCATCGAATGATTACTCTCTCCTGGCCTTTATGCTATTCAGAGTTAACTCTGCTCACTACTTTTCTCATGCATGCCTAGAATAATTGAAAAAAATTGTTATTTTCATTTTGGATACTAAGTTATCAATAGGTTCACTTGTAATATCAATGCCTTCCCATGCTGTAAAAAATGTTTAGTAAAAATGCAATTCACCGCATTCATGTCTCGATCACATTCCATGTATGAATGTACATGTATTGGATAGCTTGATGTTGTACCAATATCAAGTAGAACTGAGTCGGAAATAGTGTGTACTATTTTCAACTCAGTTTATTGCAATCATTATGTTTTTTCAGCTATCTCTAAAATATCCCTTCTCTGAAAGAGTAAAAAAAAACTATTTGGTATATTTTATTTATGTTATTTATTCATTAGATTCTGCAAGCTTTAATACGATATACAGTTAAAAATAATTGTGTCATTTCAAGTGCTTTTACAGTTGGTAGAAAGCTGTTAAAACGGTCGAGGATCAAGTTTAGGCTTAAAAGTGTTGAACTTGAAAGGGTTTTAAAACCATAAACAGATATAAACAAATGAACTGGTTTGAAAAACCAGGGGAAACGGATTATTAGCCTATGAATCAACTTTGGAATCAATGTAACAATCAGCTACAGTACACTGTACATACTATACATATATGTGTAGGTGAGTGCCTGCATGCGTGTGTGTATTCTGTATAGGGAAACCAGCCTGCAATTATCTTTCTGAAAGAGCAATACTCCTATAAAGAAAAAAAGCTCCAACTTTCTGCCATAAGGCGTAAGGTTTTGCAACACCGTGGGAAATAGGAATAGCTAACTAACTTTAACAGTTTAAAGAACAACTTAAAAACGTTTTAGTAGATTTTATCAGATAATTTTGGTATTTTTCTATTACAGTGCACCTTCAAGATAACATTACCTTGATATACGATGTTTTACCTAACAAAGATAAACATCATGATTTTCTACCTCGCCATGCGTATCTCATTTCCCCATACAAATTTAACAAAATTTTCGCCCGAGTCACGTACATCAAATTAACAAAGACATCAAAATGCTATTTGCCAAAAGTATTTTCACAACACCTGAGACACGATGCCCTATTTCTCACAGTTCAGAAATTCTTGTGTGTAAAATGTAATATTTTCTCTTTGAAACTAGTGGCAAAGTTGCAGTTGCAATCCCTTCAAACAGAAAACCAGACAATTTCTTTTAACCTGCTAACAAACATCCACATTATTACTAAAACAACATCATTCGGGCTTTCTTGCCGAATTAGGTTGAAAAAGGTTTTCAACAGGGCCACTGAGAGTTATTGCAAAAGCAAAAACAGAAACTGACGCGTGATTGAATTTTAGATTAAAAAACTAAAAAATGAAATTCAATAAAATAATTAAAAGTCTTGAAACTGAAACTTAGCTTTGAGTGTGTGTGTTTAGTAAGCTAAATTTACTTGAGGTAAATTCAAAGTTTATGTTATATGTACGTTTATCTGGAAGGGAAGAACTCCCCACGATATGCTCTGCTTCTACTGCACGTACAAGCTGTACATTATAATGTTTCATTTGATTGCAGATCATACTCACTAAATACACTTAAAGATGTGATTGCGTCAAAAAAGTCAATCAAATGAAATTAAAACCATTAAAAGGCTAAAATATCAGCTGTAATTTTATGCCATTGTTGTTTTTTTACTAACTCTGTCTAGAGATATAAGCATTTGAATGAGATCACTTTTTGAAACGCTCAGTTTTGAGCGGGTGCTTTATTTGTGATGCATATAGTGAACAAAAATAAAAAGAGTCCATGAGCGATAAATACGAGATCACGTTTTTAGCCAATCAGCACATGAATTTTTTACATGAGCCATTATAAGTTTTATCGCTAGTAAAACGCATTGTATGTGATCTCGAAGATTCTCTTACTTACCTGTGAATTTACTTGCGTCCCGTACAATCTCTAGCACCAGGAAAAGCTGTGACTTGGGAAAATTGTCCCAGTATTGTTTATATTGTTTCTGCTCCGTAACAATGTTCGAATAGTCGTAAAATCGTCGTTAGGAAATTTATTGATTCAGTGTGTTATATTGATGATATATATAACGTTTTGACGAAATATTGACGATATATATTGATGAAATATAATGCAAAACATGATTTGCAAAACATGAGACCACACAAACCGCCAAGCAGCTGCAAGAATGGCTTTATTAATCCTTTGCCAGAGTCGGTAGGCTAATTAGTTTCAAAGAAATTGACATTGTTTTGCGTTAACTATTTTGGTCAACTAAAAATCATTTGTTTTGTACTTTAATCAATTAATCAAATGTGCCTAGCAACTTTTTTTCTACAAATTGATACTAATAATGACTAGATAACGTTGACTATACTTGACTTTTCAGTGATGCAGTTGGTTTCCCCATATATTTGAACATATTCTTTTCAAAGATGCGGCATGCTTATTTTACCTAGTAACTAGTTTCCGGTGTGGGTAGCAACTGCATGAGAACTTCGCTGACAAAGGCTGCAATGAAATAGGTCAACTCCACCAACTAATTGCCGTAGACTGGCAAAATTGTATTCGGTACTCAGATGTCTACACAGCATTGACAGAAAACTGATGTGAGAAATTTTCAATTACCCTTATTTGAGGCATATATAATAATGTATCTGTAGCTGGATTTAAAATTTTATTCTAGCAATCATGAGCAAATACAAAATAAAATGTATGCCAATAGAGCCATGTAGGAATCGACCTTTATTGCAAAAGCCGATGTGAATACAAAAATAGAGACAGGCTGTTGCACTATATAGGGCCTACATCATTTTGGGCAAGTCTGGACACTTTTTTCTGAGTGTTTTTACCGCGATCAATTTTAGTTTCCAAATATCTTGACAATGAGGTCGCCTAAAACAACAAACAACATCTCAACTGATAGGAAAAAATGATACTTTCTGTTGAAATCAACTAAAAATTGACGCAGTCACATATTTAAATTACTATATGTAACTATAGTTACTCAGGTTAACATACTATTTTGTTGCTAATTTTAAATATGTTCAACACTGGTATAAAATTTTTAAGAGTTTTACCAGGGCATGTTTGCATTATAAATACAATTACTATAGTATCTATAACCCTGCATACAAATTTTTCAAAATATTATGCCAGCTCTGGAACAGATCAAAATCATATCCTGACGGTGTGCTGTACTTGCGATTGTTTTGATCTTTGATATATATTTAACATCGACAAAACTTGATCGCGGTGAAAATGCTCAGATCAAGAAAAAGTCTGATGATGACACCTATAATTGCAAAGAGACCAACAGAATAAAGACACCAAATGACTGTATAGCAATGATAGCAACTAGTAACATCATTTTGGCACATTTCTCTTCTGAGCGTTATAGGTGTTGTCGATTTTAGTCTTGAAACATCATGGCAATCAGATCAACTCAAACATCAACAGCAATCACAAATGATAGAAAAATGCCAATACCTTTTGATAAAATCTCCTAAAGTTTTGTGTAATTTTTTCAAGTGGGCTTGTGTACCATGGTGTACAAAATAAACTGAACCCCTTTGTTCGAAAATACAACAATGTTACTCATTGTGAATTTAGACAATAGCCATAAATTAAGTTAATCCATACTTTTCCTGATTTCAAATATAAACTAAACATCTGTAAAATTATGGTTTTGAATTCTTATGTAGGCTACATTCTAAACATTAAATTTTTCACGTTTGAATATAATAATCTATACAGATATGATCACATCACGCGCATTTTTATTTGCATATTTCAAGGCATGCGCATGTACAAATAAGCGGAGACTGAGACGGATGTATTTAGACCTCCAGGTATAAAAGGTTATGGTATAGTTGAATAATTCAACGCTATTGTGTTTGAGAACAATCTCTCAAAGATACAGTATGATGTTTGCTGAGCTTAAAGCAAGCCAAGGCCGTGTGTGTTTTGCGAGTCATTCTACTCAAACAGTGTCTGTGAGCTTGACCGACCATGTTTGAGTACAGTGGGAAGGAAACCTCTGACACTCAGAGACATGCCTGTTCGTTCTTTGCGAAGAACAATTTAAGGTTAGATGACATTCTTGTTAAGACCAAGGACCTATTTAGGGAATATGACATTCTTGTTAACATCATTGACCTATTTAAGAACTATGACATTCTTGTTACCACCGGTGACCTTTTTGGAGAATATGACATTCTTGTTAACATCAGTGAACTATTTAGGAACTATGACATTCTTGTTACCACCGGTGACCTTTTTGGGGAATATGACACTCTTGTTAACATCAGTGACCTATTTAGGAACTATGACATTCTTGTTACCACCGGTGACCTTTTTGGGGAATATGACATTTTTGTTACCACCAGAGACCTTTTTAGGGAATATGACATTCTCGTTACCACCAGAGACCTTTTTGGGGAATGTGACATTCTTGTTAAGACCAGGGACCTTTTTGGGGAATGTGACATTCTTGTTACCACCAGGGATCTTTTTAGGGAATATGACATTCTTGTTAAGACCAGTGACCTTTTTGGGGGATATGACATTCTTGTTAACATCAGTGACCTATTTAGGAACTATGACATTCTTGTTACCACCAAGGACCTTTTTAGAGAATATGACATTCTCGTTACCACCAGGGACCTTTTTGGGGAATATAACATTTTTGTTACCACCAGAGACCTTTTTGGGGAATATGACATTCTTGTTAACATCAGGGACCTTTTTGGGGAATATGACATTCTTGTTAAGACCAGGGACCTTTTTAGGGAATATGACATTCTTGTTAAGACCAGTGACCTTTTTGGGGAATATGACATTCTTGTTAACATCAGTGACCTTTTTGGGAAATTCAACCTCGAACTGTTGTTTGCAGGTGAGGCTTTCTAGGTCAATAGGTCAATAGGTCACAGCTACTTTCTATCTCATCGTATTACATAGCAATAAGTCATTGAAAAGGTTTGATCATCAGTACCTTCAAACATAAATGTTGAAGGCTGCCAACTGGCATAAGTAGTTTTGCCAAGAATACTTAGAAACATTACTTCACTAAAATCTATAGTAGATGCAAAATGGCAGTGGAAGTCTTTTTTATGCTTGGTATTTTTACAAATACCAATAATATATATGCTTCGATATGCATATACCTAATCGGAGCAGTTAATCTGCAGTTCCAGATTTTTTTTGCGTTGTTTCTCTTTTGTAGTAACAGCTCAGGTCTTATTTGGTTACTATTTTTACTGTTGTCCTGAAGACTGACTAAGCCACCTAAGTGAAAAGTTCTGAAATTTTCAGCAGTTTGCATTTTTGCAGAAATCATGAATAACAGCATTTCTTAGTGCGCACTTTCTTATTTGCAATCAAATATAAATAAAACAGTTTAAGATAAAAACTAGATAAATATATTAAAGTGATAAGCGTTTTTGTGGACATGAATTGGCAGAATATGTCAATAGCAGAAAGCGAAACGCAGCGATTAATGTAAATATTTGATTGAAGAGCGAGACTCTCGCCATTTTTTTATAAGCTGTTGTGTGGAGTTGTCTTATGCTCCCAGTGAAAAACTTCAGGTACTGAGAGCAAATAACAAAACACCATAACATAGGCTGTTCATAGTCATGTTGAACGAAGCAAACAATACATTAGTGGCCATGACGGTTCATGCTCACTGATTATTAAGCCAAGTAAGGCATATCTCTTATTGGCACCAGTGTATCATGTTTAAAAGCTGTTCCCACTACACGACACATGTATTATGTTTAAAACATGCTTTTTATCTTCTTCATAATACGGCAAACTTTTTTTTCCGCCATGCAATACCAACAATAGTTTTTTTTTTAATTAAAATTTGGCGATTGTTGTACTGCTTAAGACGAAATAACCAAAATTTGGATATAATATTTTGCCGCTATCTCAGATCATTTTTATCAATTATGGTAAAAACATATTTGCAAACATATAAATGATAAAGATTTTGTTCATTGTTTGAAGTTTACTCAAATGCATTCTAAAACTTCCTTCAAGTGTGTTTTTAGTAAACTAAATTCATTTACTTTCAATTCAGCGTTTATGTTACACGTCTGTCTCGAAGGTAAAAACTACGCGTAGTACATTGTAATGTTACATTTTCTTGCAGATCAAAACCACAAAACGACTAAAGTTATTGTAGGTACTTATAGTTACTAAGGTTAACAAATTGCTTTTTTTACTATTTTTTGATGAGGATGATTTTTACCAGAAGGTGATTGCATTAATTAATTACTATCGGTTTCTATACCACTCATACGACATTTTCGCTTTACAATGCCAGCACTGAAGCGAACTAATATCATATAATTATATACCAAATAATGCTTCATTGTGATCATAGTAAAACTCACTATATTTAGCCGTTACTTGCTAATGATTTCACATTTACATTTAAACATCTTCACAGTTTTATTTTCTTTCTAATTTATCTCAACGAAACACTTCTTTCAAGTTATGAAGTTTGAAAGTTACAGCTGTTTGAAAAAGTTTGCAAATCTTGTTTTATTTTCTTTCTTAACTGATTTGAGCTGCACGATAAACATTTTTCTCATAATATGGAGTTTAAAACTTAGAATGGTAAATGTTGTATATACATGTATGTTAAATACAAAGAAATTTTGCTGTCCAAAAACTATTTAATTGCCCGGGCAATGCCGGCATTCACCTAGTATAATATATATATACACACATGTATTTTATATACATGTATATAATAAATATGTTTATATATTAATGTATATATATTTATATGTATATATAGTATATATATGTAGGTATATATGTTATGTAGGTATATAAAACATATCAATGTTATAATGTTCCAAATTATAGTGAAATCCAGCCAGAAAGTTCAAGTGTAGATAAAAGTTATCATTTTTCGTCCCAATGTACCTCCCCTCTCCTATATATAGTATATATGAATATATATAGTATGTATATACTAATCCTACTTTGTCATTGTGCGTGTCTCTATTAGTCTGCATAAATGCCAAGCGTTTTGTCATTTAATTGGCCAATCTCATCAAAACCACACAGTCATATATACCAGACCCGGTGTGCTTTCTGCCAGGTCGTTAAAAATATTCGGTCTCAAAACTTCATGTTTCCTGAAAACTATCCTACAGTTAATGGAAAAATGGGTAAAGCCTATGAAGAAGCGTAAAAATGAAGAGGAGGCCTATGAAGAATGGGTAAGAATGCTACTTGGGCGGACTATGTGTGGAGGTACACCAGAAACCAACTACAAATCTAGGAAAACAGCTTATAAAGCGGACACTTCCAAAGATGTAAGGTTGCTAAATATCCTGGAAAAAATCTTCTAAGACACAAATGAGAATTCTTACTTATTTTAAAACAACGTCAAATTTATGAAAGTTTTATTGACATCATTCGGCAGAATGCAGCTGGAAATTATGTCATGCTTTTGCCATTTAAATCGCCATAGCCTATGTTACCCAATAACAAGACACAAGCCGAATATCGTCTACACATCTTACTGAGAAAGTTCTTCAAAGATTCAGAATGCAAATGTAAATACACAAGAATTATGGACAACCGGATCATAGCAGGTCATGCTGATGAGGCAACATCAGCTGCTGCAGACGCACAGGCATGGTACATACCTCATTTCGGTGTCAGACATAAACAGAAACGCAAACTTTGAGTGGTCTTTGATGCTAGCTCCAAGTTTGATGGAGTCTTATTAAATGACATGCTGTTATTTGGACAAGATCACATCAACTCCTTACTTGGCATACTAATCAGATTTTGACAAGAGCTTGTAGCAATAATATGTGACATTCAGAAAATATACTACAACTTTCTGGCAGTCCCGCAACAAAGAGAATACTTGTGATTTCTGGGAATGAATGATGGGGGTGAGGTCAAAGAGTTTAGAATGAATGTCCACCTGTTTCGTGCAACTTCGTCACCAGGTATGACAACCTTTGGACTACGAAGGTTAGCCAATGACTACAAATCCCTCTAACCACTTGCGTCAAGGTTTCTACAGAATGAATTATATGTTGATGATGGCGTAAAAAGTGTAGCTACTGCTGAAGGCGCGAAAGGTCTAATCACAGCCTTAAGAGAAATGTGTTCAAAAGGAACAAGAGACTACCCTAACTTCTCTTTAACAACAAGGAAGTGCTAGCCACAGTACCTATTTCTGAGCGGGGTGAATCTATTAAAGCTATAGACTTACTCACAGAATGATCATGATTAGCAAAATTCTGGCACGCTATTCATCGTGCCAGAATTTGGCTAATCAGCAGCAGAAAGAACCACTTATTTCGCATGAGGTGCCATCTTAGCCATGGCTTAGACTTGTTATAGACATTCTAGAATACCACAACCAAAGTTTCTTGGTTGTTTTAGATTATTACTCACATTTTCCACAGTTGAGGCAGCTCAAACAAAGGAAGAGTGATGATGTTGTAGCTGCGCTGAAGTCCATATTTGCTGTTTAGAGAATACCAGCCGAGATTGTAGCTGACAACATGCCATTTTCTAGTGCTTGGCTGTCTACTTTTGCTAAGGACTGGGAATTCAACATTGTCACTTCTAGTCCCAAATATTTCCACTCTAATGGGATGGCTAAGCGATATGTACAGACGGTGAACAAACTTCTAAAAAAAGCTGGTGACTATCATGGGGATATTTTTGCTGCATTGCTTGCTTACAAACAGACACCTTTAGCTGGTTTGCTGATTAGGCTCCTAGTCTGGGGGAACTATTATTTATTGGCTGCATTCGTGGATCATTGCCTTTAACAAAACCAGTCAAGCAACCACTGGTACCTGATGCTTGTGACAATCTCGTCTCACGTGAGGCAGACGAGAAGGTTACGCATGATGTCAAGCACAAACACTAGAACCGCTCATGACTGAAGACGGTATGTATGTTTGCACACCTGATGACAGCTGGTGGAACCCTAGAATAATAACGGCAAGTCATGAACAGCCAAGATCATACAATGTAAAAATGGGGTCTTCTCAGGTGAGGTGAGGCGCAGAGCTGATCTGAAGTTAGACAGGAGTGCTGTTGTTAGAGATGCTGAGATATCTGAGGCTGGAGAACAATGTCAATATGCAGCACGGGGATCAACGGCTGAGGCCAAAATGTCAACATCAGGTGCAGTAGCCCCTCGGAGGAGTTGTAGAAGCAACAAAAGGACTTTGCCCCGGAAGTATGCCGAGTTCCAAATGTAGTAGCCGGCGCGGTCTACTCCAAACAATTAGTTCACCATGTTATTCTTGTTCCTTTCTGTTTAATTTTTATTCCAAGAATCTTCCAAGAAAAGGGGAAAGTTGTATCATTGTTAATTAGAGATGTTCATGGAGAAACTAGTTAGAAAACCAATGTTATCTGGCAATTATAATCCAAGGCAATTGGCACATCCTCAATAAGAAGCAGACAAAAAGGCGTGTGAAGACGACGATTGCTAAATAACGTTCTTCTAAACTTTATTGCTAGTTTAAGGTTGACTAGCCATTTTAAGTAGACTTATCAAATGCTAACAAACTACAGCACCAACTGGTAATTATTAAATCATAACATTTATCTACTTCCTTCATTATAATAACAAATTTTAATAGAACGATACCACAAAAAAATCGATACGACTCGTTCGTTGGTAGGTCATAGCTGATTGTGATGCAAATGAAAATTTTTTATGATACTAATTATAATTTTTTAGTTTATTTTGAGTCATGAAATGATGATTAACATGTGCTCGATGAATATGATACTACTGGAAATATTTTTATGAGTTTTTAAAATTATACAAATTTTTATAGT
The DNA here is from genome assembly GCF_963576615.1 of Watersipora subatra. Classification (NCBI taxonomy): domain Eukaryota; kingdom Metazoa; phylum Bryozoa; class Gymnolaemata; order Cheilostomatida; family Watersiporidae; genus Watersipora; species Watersipora subatra. The sequence continues at coordinate 1,934,400 of NC_088717.1, read as the reverse complement.
TTTAGCCCGAATAATGGTGAAATACTGTCTTTTTCCGTTTGATGACATTTGCTTTGAGTTGCCAGACGTTTTGACTAGTGCTTCACCAAATATCCTTGTGTTATGAGCAAATGTAAATATATTTAATAAAATTCTAAAAACTTTGGATTTTTGGACAAACTTCCCAGGGTTACTGACACACATTGACAGGAACGTCCAGAGTTTAAAAAGTTAAAACACTCAATAATCAAGATCAGACCTTATCTAGGAGCTATTAGCAATGACTACTTGAAACAGCCCATTTGCGTTCGATAATCAGCTGAGCCATTCCCAATACGTTGTCGAGAAATTGGTAGGATAATCCAGTTCTATCAATCACCAACACAACACTTCATCAACTATACTGAGTGAAATATTTACTATTTTTTCACAAGCCCTTGAAAACTCCATCTTAGATGTCCGAATTAAACTGGCCTTTTTCATTGTCCAACATTTCTGGCTCCTGCTCATTGTTAACCGACTTTGACTCGCCGGCCGGTTGCGGTTCAGTATTACCGGCCGGTTGCGGTTCCGGTTGCGGTTCAGTATTAGTGCCCATTTTCTTGATTGCTCTATCAATAAAGGCTGGGTTTGCCATTTGCTATCCGCAGTTTAAAATGAGCCTCAAAAGCGTTTCGCTCTATCGATTTTGTTTTAGTGATTTCTTAGCAATTCTTGCTCTTCTGGTGTATACTTAGCAAAGGTTTTCGTTGTTTTCTCAAGAAATGGTCTGCACAGCGGTGATCGCAGTACATTTACCAAAGATTTTACCAACAGATACCCAACAGAACTCACTCCACAAATGGAGCGCATGATATTAAAGGGCGCACAGTCCTTTTTTATTTTAGGCTGAAGGATGCTTTATGGTTCCACAATACAGTGAACCCTAATCATTCGATTTTTATCCATTCCAAGATTCGCATCGTATGATGAAATAATCGTATGTAGGAGTATAGAAACCATAGTAATCATATCATGCAAACATCTCCTTGTGAAAATCATCAAAATTTTATATAAGTGCTGTTCATATTAAAAATTAATAACAAAATATTTACGTTAACCTTAATACCTATAGTGACCTACAGTAAATTTATTATATTTAATGAATTTGTTGGTTCTGAGCTGCAATAGAATGTCACATTATAATGTAACACAGTACATACTGTAAGGAGTACTTACCTTCAAGACAGACACAACATAAGATTCAATATACAATATATATAGATTCAAGACAAATAACATAAACTTTTAATTCACCTCAAATAAGTTTAGCTTACTAAACAAACACACTTAAAGCTAAATTTTAGTATGTATTTTTAACTATTTTACTACATTTCAACTTTTCATCACTAAAATTTTATCACTCGTCAGTTTTTGTCTTCGATTCCGCAATAAATTTTAGCCGGCCTGTTTTAAAACTTTTTCAACCTAATTCGATTCAGCAAGAAAGCCGAACAATGCGGTTTTTGTAATGAAGTGAATGTTTGCAAGTAGGTTAAAAGAAATTGTCTAACCTTATGTTTAAAGAGATTGCAACTCCAACTTTGCTACCGGTTTTAAAGGGAAAATATTAGTTTTTCACACCAGAATTGCTGAACTAAGAGAAATCGGTCATTGTGTCTCTTTCAGGTATTGTGAAAATACTTTCGGCGAGCAGTATTTTGGTGTCTTTGTTATTTTGGCGTACGTGATAAGCACACTGACTGCCAAATTTGAACTCTGGCAAATATTCTGTTGAATTCGTATGGTGAAATAGGATTTGCATGGTGAGGTGAAAATATCATCATGTTCCACTTTGTAAGAAGAAAAATAACAGGATAATCCTGAGTGGGCACTGTAAGCTAATTAATTAAATTCACTATTTATGGCTTGCAGAGACATCATTTAGTGTTACTAAATATTAAAGAAATACTTGTTCAGACAATTTAAAACTTATGTTGTAACATCCTACAATATTTATAAATCTAATAAAATTCTATTTTGTCATCATTGAGCTCAAATACTGCATAAATGATCTGATTGAAAAGCGCATTTACCATGGCAAGTAATTCATGGAAACCACTGCAATACAACAGTGGTTCCTCCATTTCATATTCTTCTAAACAGCAAATTGAAGTCCGTATAAACTATTTATCACAGTCTTGCTACTAACTACACACTGATTGTTGATATTTTTAGTACAGAAATCTGGACTGGCAGTCCTAACATGTATGAGTTGCTTCATCAGACATATTAGATAATTAGCACAGACAAGAGTATTGGATAGTTTGTGTTTTATCCCCCCCCCCTGTAGTTTCTATTCTCAGTTGATGTCTATTTTTTGTTTCAGCAGTAGCTCTATATGTAACAATATTTTGGTACATTTTCTGAGTTGTAAAATAATAAAATGTTGGCTGTAATCTCTATCGGCTCTTGGAATTCTGCTGTTTCCTGTGTAAATTGTCTAATGACACGTAATGCATCAACATTGATTGCATTCCCTTTGACTGAACATCATGGTCAAAAACAAACCTAGCTATTTTTGGAGTACTTCTGGTGAGCAATAACTTGTCAATGACTTATAGATGATAAGTCATTTTTATAATTACTAAAAACAACCCCAAAAATATTAAATAATTACTCTATACAAACGTATTTCATTTTATCTGGTTTCTACGTTAATGAAAAAGAACATTGTTACAATCAAAAATTTGCCACTTGGTGGCATTTATCCTTGTTATTAATGACTAAAAAAGATCATGTATGCTATAATCCTAGTTTATAGGAGAACTAAATGCGTCTCAAACTTCATAACAAATAGTTGGAGTAGCTAATTCTAATGCCTCAGATGGGCTGACGTACAGCTGCCATAGCTGTAAGAGAGATGCGTAGACAGATTATAATTCCGAGTGTGTATTTGGCATTGAAAAGGTTGGGAAGCATCAAGCAACTGGGTGTACTCCATGATGGCTTGGCAGTCCTGATTGGTCCAATATTCCATGGTTAAGAATTCAAAGAATAGCAATTGATCTTAAAGATTTGTCAAGCTCAGTTTACGTTTTGTAAAAGCGCAATGCAAGCTGAGCTGACTGATTCATTTACATTGTTAAGCCTTCGCTGCTAAGTATTTCCTTGCTGCTATCGGTCAATCAGCACTTAAACTGTTGAGACAGGACTGGCTAATCGAAACTCAATGCTGAATAGTTTTAGTAGGCTAGTTCAGTGCCGGAGTACACTCATCTTCATTGTGTGAGTTCTGCCTAGTGTATCTTGGGGCTGGGCTCAGCGTGGATTTAGGGAAAGCATGGATATAGCTTACTGCTGCCATATGGAGTCACCATGGTAAGTTTGGCTATCTAAACTAGGAGCAACATGAAAAGCGCTGTCACAACTGAACTGATAATATTCAACTATGTTAAGATTTAAGGAACATTTGAAATTCTCATTAAGAAATGAATAAAAAATATCTCAGTGCAAACGGGTTATTAATCCTGGGGTTGCGGCTACTGTTATGCATAAAGGCGTTACTATATTTTGGTATGACTGAGGTAACAACCAGGCTGTCACATTTCAATTTTACTAGATGCAGTACTGCCAGTTGTAGACAGTGCATGACGGCCTGTTTGAACGCTAAGAAGTACTAACTAGGTCAGCTAACTAAAAAATTATGACATTTTCAGCAATTTACAACTTTGAAGCTTACCAACTCAGTGGTTGGTTATACCTAACAAGAAAACCTGACTTTAATATAGCTTGCTTATCAATAGCAGCTTAACAGACAGATGCACCCCTAAAAGAGTGACGCTCTCTCTGATGCCCATAGTTCCTGCATTCACAAATTTTTGAGTTTATTTCTTCATTAGGAGTAGGTTTTAGACATCATACATTGGTGTCAATAAGAGAACTGGCTTAATAATCAGTGAACATGAGCTGCCATGGTCACTAGTGTAGTGTTTGCCTTCTTCCTCATGACTGAAACAATCACTCAAACTATCAAGTTGTCTACCATTAACCTCAGAATTTTTGTTTTTGCTAGTTTGTAAGTCAGCATGTAAAAGGGGGTTACGTGAAAAGAAAGGTTTAGGCAGTATTGCGGAAGTCTTGATAGTTCGAGGAAGTTAGGAGTTTTAGGTATGGTCAGTGCTATTCAGTTATAGAACACTTGGGCCAATCCTATCAGACTAGTTAGTTTAGCCTGGGAAGCATTACAAAGCAATCCCATTTTGGCTGATGCAGCATATTTTATAGTTTGCTGTAAATTGTAGCCTAAGATTTGAATGCGTAATCTAGTTCATAAGAGCTCTCTAGCCTCAAAACAACTACTGGCATATGGAATACATAAAAGTAAATAGCAAATTATATTTGTCTTTTTGTTAATGATATAAAGCTGTTCTCTGGTTTCATTGACTACATTGTATCTATTCCTACTATCTAAAGGACTGTGACCTAGCTATAGCCTGTAAACTGATGCATACATAAATACAGACACACTATGTTCTTATAAGAATAGATAAATAGCTATATTGATTCGGTAAGGCATGCTTGTGGCAGTAGTCGTAGCTCAACAAAAGACTGTCAGCTGTACCTTTCTGTCTGCATTACAAAGCACTGATTTTCACAGATTACAGATTTTGCAAAATTTCGTACATGTGAACTCAGGTTGAATACTAGAAAAAGTTACATTGGTCAGCGGTTTGTTCTAAAGTTGATTGACTTTTGAGCAATTTTTTCTAAGTATTAAGCGAACTTTGTAGAGTTGCTAGAATACTTGTTCTAGTTTGATATGACAGTTTTATATGACACTAGATATAGAGAAGATAGACGCAAACACACCATAAATGAGTGGTTTATCTTAAAATCCCTGTTTGAACACCATGGCACTCCATTTTTCAACATTTTCCTTGTAGTCGCAATCAAATAAAGGGGCGTTCAAGTTGAGGCTGGCGTTATATTTTTTAAATAGCCGTCAAAATTTTAGGAAGCTAGATTTAACCCTTTTACAAGTGAAGCGAATGTCGCCTATATTGTGCACTCTCTTTTGAGAAGATGATTAAGACATTAACCTTTTTAGACACAATGAATATGCTAACTTACTTCAAAGATCTCTAAATAAATATGCATTGGAAAGCAAAGAAATATCTCTACCAGTTGATATCTATTGCTTGCAATTAACCTTTGATAATTTGATAGCCTGTGTTGAAATTTGTTGGAGCTTTCAAGTTTTTTATTTCTTGTTAAAGGCGTATTTTCATTTTATATCTATGTATTTAATAGTTGCATAAAAGCTAATTACACTCGCCGATATATTTGACATAACTCCCAATATAAGAGGAGTTATGGGCATCGATACATGTTAAGCCGAGTTTATATAACTGCAGTGATGCTATCAAATAATAAGCTATAAACCTGAAAACCTATAGACTATATAATAATAATCTATCGAATGCTACAAATATATATTCAAGAACAAGTAACGTAAACAAATGATATTTATGGTACATTCAGAAGCAAAGTTATCTTTAAAACAAAGATTCTAGCATCGTTTGCTCGGCCAGTTGGTTCTGATAGTGATCTTTTGACTGTTCAATACCTTCCGCAATGTCTTCTGACCTCGATTTTTCTTCTGCACCGATGAACTAGTCGATAGTAGCATCCAAAGAACTTTTTACCAATATAAAAGTTTTACGCGTTGCGTTTTGCACAACTAATGATAAACGTTAAGCCAGATTGGTTCTAATCACAACTTTAGCCTAATTCTAGTCGTTTGTATACCATCATAATTGTAAACTATGTTTTACATACATCGAAGTATCAAGACCGCGTTGAACTACTACTAGGACTACTAAAAGACTACTATTAGCCTGATACAGTTATTAATTATTTCTACGATGTTTCTTTCAAAATTTTAACAGAAAGAAACGAAAAGTTCGAAGTTGGAAAACAGACTTCGATAAGAACAAAAAACGGGAAAAGAATTAATTGTTATTGATGTAGCCGAGTCATTATTAGTGTGATTTTGTGAACACTTCTACTGATCACTTGCTATTATGGGTTCATGAATAAAGATCAAAGAATGTCAGTGGCGGTCAAAAAGAGGTGGCGTTCAATTAAAGGTGCCATCCAATTAAAGGTTTTACGATATATGTAGCCTGTCTTGACAAACTGTTGTTTTTGCGGAGTTGTTCCCCCGTCCGCAGGCGAGCAACACAACAGCTTGTCACAAGACGTACTGCACCTGATGCATCAGCTGCACTTGTAAGGAGTTGTTCTCTTCCATCTATGCGGCTTGGTTGCGATGTCATGTCGGTCGCTCCATTGGTAATCATAACGAATTTTGCGCAAAAATTTATGTAAAAAAAGAAGCTTATAACGTTTAACTAGCGATCAGTCTCTGCGGTAAACTTTAATAGAACTTGAGAACGTAGGCAACAACAGCGACTAAACATGTCGTTATTTGTGCGCTCAGTCAGTTTTAATTCTATTTTTGTATCAGTCAGTTTTATTTGTTTTTATAGATTTTATTTTCAATTTATTTTATTCTTAAATTGTATTAACGTTTACAATAGAGACTGCTCACTGTTTAAACGTCATAATCTTATTTTTTCTACATAAATTTTTGCGCAAAATTCGTTATGATTACCAATGGAGCGACCGACATAACATCGCAACCAAGTCGCATAGACGGAAGAGAACAACTCCCTATAAGTGCAGCTGATGCATCAGGTGCAGTACGTCTTGTGACAAGCTGTTGTGTTGCTCGCCCGCTCGACGGGGGACAACTCCGCAAAAACAACAGTTTGTCAAGACAGGCTACGATATATGCAGTCTTCAGTAAACTCTCAGGTGCTTAATATTTAATAAAATATGCTGGACAGTTCAAGTAGCAGAGAATGGATCAATATAAATATCCATATAGAGTGTCCATATCTATATGATTCACACTCATGCCACATTACAAGAAATTTGTCCAGCTTTAGTTCGTTAGAGTAAGGCAGCAATAGCCTGTTGATACTACTAGGTACTAGCTAGAGAGAGTGATATGTTACTAACTAATCAGATGTACAAACAGGACACCGTCTGAAAGCTAATAACAGCCATGGCACTCTTCTCAGTTTGTTTTTGTTGGCTGAGCTCAGTAACACACACCTTAGTTATGCTCTCTAAGTATGCCTAACAGTGAGTTTGAAATAGATTTGCCATCATACAGCACTGTATGACGGTTTGCTTTGTTGTTGAAAAACTTAGTCTTCGTGAACTTTGACATTTGCTAAAGGTCAAGAACGATTTACGAAGAAATACACAGCACCTACGGCTAAATTCAGGGAGCTAGACAATGAGGAATGCATCATATCCAATTGTTGATGTATAAATGCATCGAATGATTACTCTCTCCTGGCCTTTATGCTATTCAGAGTTAACTCTGCTCACCACCTTCTTCATGCATACCTAGAACAATTGAAAAACTTCGTTGTTTTCATTTCGGATACTAAAGTATCAATAGGTTCATTTGTAATATCAATGCGTTCCCATGCTGTAAAAATTTTCCTTTTGTTGGCAGCATCTTTTGACGCGTGGAAATGTGCAAAACTCTTAATATTTGAAATGCGTAAAGCGATGGCAACATGGATACTAAAGCGAAGCTTACGATTGCTAAAATCTCAAGCAAAGCGATAAAGTTTGTAATGAGCAGCCAAATGAGTCTGAATAATGTTCTGCAAGTTACCATTGTTGCAGCTATTTCTTGTCCTGCTGTTGTCTGATCTCATCTATATCATATAGTCTTTCACTTAGCTTATAAGCGCTGCAGATTATATAAAGAGAATATTGTATTGTAGTTGCTAAATATAATTGTTCTATAAAGGCAATGCCATGCAGCTGCAAGCCTTCAACACTCGCTTACTAGCGGTGCTTTGTTCAAATTACACCTCTGAAAACAAAATCTATATTCTGGGTGTCATATAACCTCTCTTTAGGGACTTTTCCTACGGAGCTTATTCTCCAATGAACATCCTGAAAAAAAACTATCTAAATATTGTAATCAAAAAAGATAGTTACTGCTGTGAGTGATTATCAGTTTGTATCAAAGTTTTTAATTCTTATTTTATTCAATTGTAATTTTAATTTAAAATGAAATCTTTAAAAGCTAACTAGTAGCTAATATTCTAGTTTTAGATATTAACACTGAAGCCTGGGCTCAAGATAATTCTGGGAGTTGTCTTCTCCATCTGATTCTACTCGCGAGTAAACACGCCTGCACAGTTTTCCTTTATTTTTCCGCACTTTCATTTTGCTCAAAGTCATGAAATCTTAGTTGCTTCGCGCCTGTGATAAGTTCTCTGTTCAATTCTGAAGTTTCGAGTTGTTCAGCTCATTAGTTTTTCAGATATCGCTAAATCGAGATATCTAACTGACTGTAAAATGAAAAATGGCTAATGACAGAGCGTTAGTTTTTATTAACACACCGTTTGACATTTTGGTGACGAAGCATCGATACTAAAGAAAGCTAGAAAGGCTTTTCTTTTCACCAGCAAGATTTTTACTCTAAAACTATTTAAAGATCAGAATGGAGAGACCTGTGATGTCACACTTTTTGTAGTTTTAAGAAATAAAGTTTCAAGTTTGGGCACTGTATCGTGCAATGAAAATACAGTTATTGATAAAGATCTGTAAATTTATTGACAGATATATAGTTTGGGGCATGAAAAACAAAAATTTAAACTTTGGATATTGGTTTCTTGTAATGCAGTGGCCAAGAATGAACATGCATGTTGGCAATGGATATTACTTATTTTCCTATATGAATGCACTAAAAATATTCTGTTTAGTGAAAAATTATATTTTTCACTTTAAACATTCAATAGTTCTCTACAATGTGTAAATTTCATCACTATCTGCTGTCTCAACATCACTGGTTGTAAGATTGTCAAAAAATAGTTGGTTCTCTAGTTTGCAATATCGTTCAAGGAACTGCAAATTTTTGTATTTTGCTTTGCTGATTTGCAATGGACTGGTGGCAATACAAGTTAGTTGAGTTCTACGAGAAGCTTGGATGGTTTTCCAATGGCACTTTTGATGTAACTACCATCTAATGATTCTCTATAAAACACCATCAGCTTGCTTTCCGTATTCGCAACTTTCAGGTGACGTATAGGCCTAGTTTTTATTCGACAAGTTGTTTTGTATATCGGTTCAAGATATTCTGTGTAGTTGAAGAACTTTGAGCTGTCAAGATGAATTGTATTGAAAGGTTTAGGATGTTTGCAAGTATTTTAAAACATCTTTACCCAATCAGACGGAAGATCTACATCTGACTTGCAACTCGCCGCATTTATGTCTCGATCACATTCCATGTAAGAATGTCCATGTATTGGATAGCTTGCTGTATTAAATATTTTTTTCTCACCCACAAGCCAATGAAAATAGCAAATGAGTGTGTAATTTATATTCTGTCCAGCGCATCCATCGCAGAAATCCAACTCCATTGCTTTGAGACCTATGTGACTTTCAACAGGGCCTTCTCCACTTCACTTCACAGTTATTAGCAGAGATAAATACAGTAATACTTCAACTTACGAGTGCTCCAACGTACGAGAAACTTGAGATACGAGCCAGCTTTTAAGCAAGTTTTAGCACTAACATACGAGCCATGTTTGAGATACGAGCACGTGAGTCAGTTGCCAAGTATGCCGGAGGTGTTTTATGAGAACAGCATCACTCTGTATTTTTCAACTGCTCAGGTTATACTTTTGTACCGTGTTCTTTTGTGCGCGATTTTCAGTGCAGAATTATGTGGATTAATAGTACTGTGCGTAGACCGAAAGTTTGCCAGTAAAATGAAAGATGAAATGCAAAAAAAAAGCAAATGATAACAATTGATATTAAACGGAAAATTATTGAAAAATATGCGAAATGTGTACGCGTGATTGAGCTAGCTCAGCAATATGACAGAAATACATCCACAAGTATCAAACAGAAGGATTATATTCAGAGCATTTATTTAGTTCGCAAAAGGACTAACCATAGTTTCTAAACGGCGCAGCGATCTTCACGACCGCTGATGGAGAGACTGCTCAGGCACTGGATAAAATATAAACAATTGGCCGGTGACAGCGTAACTGAACGATGCTAGGTGAAAAGGCCGGTGCTATCTATCAAAACTATAAACATTCGGACAAGTCTGCTAGTGGTCGTACATTAACCGTTTGATACGACACCTGTGTCGTATCAGTCGACACAGTCCTAATCGCAACATGTTGAAAGGGCGACAAAGGCAAACATCCTTAGATAGGTTTATCTTAAAACGGCCGGCTAGTCGTGAAAGCGGAACAAAGGAAAAATTAGCTAACCAGCGAGAAACTTCAAACTATGAACGCCAAAGAAATTTTAATTACGTTGTTCAAAATGAAAGTTTGCTTTTAGGTCTGCTTCTAAGTTTGTCTTTTAAGACTTTGATAAAATCCAAATTTATTAAAGTCAACTGTTGTAATGAAAGATAACTCTATATAACTCTTTAGGATATCTCCCTCTCTGGCAAATGCTAGCGTTAGCTGCTATTGTATGTATTTAATTTTACATTTTAATTAATCACATTTCCTTGCATTATTTTTTATTTGTTGCTTTTTAAAAACTTGTGGTAAGTTAGGACAATAACCAACATGTTTTTTCTGTCACAATATATTGTTTTGAGTGTTTCATTTGCATTTTTTAGAGAATGGAAACCAATCAATATAAATTTAATTGTTTTATATATAAATAAATTGCACCAACATGCGAGTAAATTGACATACGAGCTCAGTCTCGGAACGCATTAAGCTCGTAAGTCGAAGTATGACTGTAAGTGTTTTGTCGATTCTTTGAAGTGTGAATTTGATTAAAACCAGTAATCAATTTCTGCCAGTCATCTGCACACACTATTTCAAAGCATTTATATCGTTTGCATAAGCAATTTTCGAAGAAGTTTTAGCGAAGAAATTTAGCGAAGAAATTTAGCGACGAAGCATCGATCGTTTCTGCTAGCTAAGCAATCTTAAACATTGTAAGACCGCGTTAACTAGGTTAACGCTGTTTTGTTGGTTGGGTCTTGAACTTAGCTGATTTTTCCATATTACGACTTAGACACCCCCTGTTTATTCATATGAGCATAAAATTTAAACACATATTCTATCGGACAACACTGGTTTTTCGGTTTTTTAATTCACCATACAATTCTGCAGTGTCAAAACTACTGGTAGGTAGCGATAACTCTAAAAATCCTAAAATGTGACCGCACTAGTTTTTCCATTATGGTCTTCATTTGTTTTTCTGTACATGACAAATGTACAGAAAAACATTCTTTTTTACATTCACTTCTCTGAAAGAATGTAAAAAACTATTTGCTATATTTTATTTATGTTATTTATTCATTAGAATATGCAAGCTTTAATATGATATACAGTTAAAAATAATTGTGTCATTTCAAGTGCTTTTACAGTTGGTGGAAAGCTGTTAAAATGGTCTAGGATCAAGTTTAGGCTTAAAAGTGTTGAACTTGAAAGGGTTTTAAAACCATAAACAGATATAAACAAATGAACTGGCTTGAAAAACCAGGGAAAACGGATTATAAGTCTATGAATCAACTTTGGAATCAATGCAACAATCAGCTACAGTACACTATACATACCATATATGTGCGCATGTTTCGGTTATGTACTATCTATATGACTATATGGAAACCAGGCTAAAATTATCTCTCTGAAGGAACAATAATCCTATGAAAAAAACATAAGGCTCCAACTTCCTGTCAACCAATTGCATAAGGTTTTGCAACACCGTGGAAAATAGGAATAGCTAACTAACTTTGATGATTAACCCTTTTGCAAGCAGAGCGACATTATTATCGTTTTGCGATACTGACGACAATGGGCAGATCGACTATTTTGTCACCACATGAACGTCTTTTTTAATTCGATTTTTGGTTGGCTTATTGCCTTCTTCTGTTAAATTTTTTTATTACTAGTAAACTAAAAGACATTGGTCTTTGTTGGAAACTAAAAAATAAGCCGCTTTAAGAAAAAACGATTGTTTTTGCAATATTAAACGAACGAAAAATCCGAAATAAAAACGTCTTTAAATAAAATTGGTAAATTTGGTGCTTTCTGAATGTTTTCCCAGAGTGCAAAAACTTTCTTTTAGTGCCATGGCGCACTCCAAACAAAATTACCCACGTCTCTCTATAATGCTGCAAGGAGTAGTAGTGTTAGTGCTAGCAGTAATAGGGTGATATCAGCTGATTGTGATATTTTTTTAGAGTTAGTAGCCAGAACTAATAGTGACAGTGAATCTTGTTCAGATTGTGACTGGAGTGATTTTGTATCGGAATCTGAGAATGAAAGTGATGAAGAAGCTAGTAACAGTTTTCATACTCATGGAGGTGGCAGTGATGCTAGTGCCTGGACTACTATCATAAATTTATATACTAATCTGGCCTCTGCAAGGGCAAATGCTTCCAGCAGTACCATAGCTAGAGAAACAGTTATGGGAAGAATTGACTTGAAACACGTTTTTGTATTAACCTGTATTATAAACACATAATACACGTTTACAATATCATAAATAAGAGTGTATAAGGGATTTTTAAAGGATCATTTTTGAAAAATTAATTTGCCCAGGGGTTCTCAAATAGCCCAAAAAACTTGCCTGCGAAAGGATTAAAAGAATAACTTACACAGAATAACTTACACATGGTTGTAGTAGATTTTATCGGAAAGTATTGGTATTTGTCTACCACTTGCTATTGTTTTTTTTTGTTTGAGTTAGTCTGCCAGGATGTTTGAGTTGGTCTGCCAGGATGTTTGAGTTGGTCTGCCAGGATGTTTGAGTTGGTCTGCCAGGATGTTTGAGTTGGTCTGCCAGGATGTTTGAGTTAGTCTGCCAGGATGTTTGAGTTGGTCTGCCAGGATGTTTGAGTTGGTCTGCCAGGATGTTTGAGTTGGTCTGCCAGGATGTTTGAGTTGGTCTGCCAGGATGTTTGAGTTGGTCTGCCAGGATGTTTGAGTTGGTCTGCCAGGATGTTTGAGTTGGTCTGCCAGGATGTTTGAGTTGGTCTGCCAGGATGTTTGAGTTGGTCTGTCAGGATGTTTGAGTTGGTCTGCCAGGATGTTTGAGTTGGTCTGCCAGGATGTTTGAGTTGGTCTGCCAGGATGTTTGAGTTGGTCTGCCAGGATGTTTGAGTTGGTCTGCCAGGATGTTTGAGTTGGTCTGCCAGAATGTTTGAGTTAGTCTGCCAGGATGTTTGAGTTGGTCTGCCAGGATGTTTGAGTTAGTCTGCCAGGATGTTTGAGTTGGTCTGCCAGGATGTTTGAGTTAGTCTGCCAGGATGTTTGAGTTGGTCTGCCAGGATGTTTGAGTTAGTCTGCCAGGATGTTTGAGTTGGTCTGCCAGGATGTTTGAGTTAGTCTGCCAGGATGTTTGAGTTGGTCTGCCAGGATGTTTGAGTTAGTCTGCCAGGATGTTTGGGTTGGTCTGCCAGGATGTTTGAGTTGGTCTGCCAGGATGTTTGAGTTGGTCTGCCAGGATGTTTGAGTTGGTCTGCCAGGATGTTTGAGTTGGTCTGCCAGGATGTTTGAGTTGGTCTGCCAGGATGTTTCAAGGATAAAATCGACAAAACTTGATTGCGATCAAAGCGCTCAGATTATGCAAAAGTATGATTATGAATTCTATAGTTGCAAAAAGTCCGACAGAAAAGAAACACGATAGGACTGAAAAGGACTGATAGCAACTAGTACCGTCATATTTATATATATGTATATATTTATAAATAGTCAATAAAACAGTTTCATACTTACTCTTACCAAGCATGAAACTAATAGTAATCAAGTGTTTTATCTAAAGTTATAGTTTGTTTTATTGATTTTAACTTGTTCTGATTTTATCATTGAGCACTCTACTCGGATCTTACACTTTTACTCATGTATATATATTTATATATATACTTTTTTTAATTGATAAGTGGTCTGGCCTACTGCTAACAGCACTCTATGCTCTAAAAAGTGTCAAGTGTTATAACTAACTAGAGTGCAGGTGGCAAACTCACGGCCCGCGGGCCAAATCCGGCCCGCCTTGTAATCTTATCTGGCCGCAAAATCATTTTACATTACAGTAATACTTCAACTTACGAGTGCTCCAACGTACAAGAAACTTGAGATACGAGCCAGCTTTTAAGCAAGTTTTAGCACTAACATACGAGCCATTTTTGAGATACGAGCACGTGAGTCAGTTGCCAAGTATGCCGGAGGTGTTTTATGACAACAGCATCAATCTGTATTTTTCAACTGCTCAGGTTATACTTTTGTACCGTGTTTTTTTGCGCGCTTTTCAGTGCAGAATTATGTGAATTAAAAATATTGTGCGTAGACCGAAAGCTTGCCAGTAAAATGAAAAATAATGCAAAGAAAAAGCAAATGATAACAATTGATATTAAACGGAAAATTATTGAAAAATATGCGAAATGTGTATGCATAATTGAGCTAGCTCAGCAATATGACAGAAATACATCCACAATTATCAAACAGAAGGATTATATTCAGGGCATTTAGCTCGCAAAAGGATTAACCGTAGATTCTAAACGGCGCAGCGATCTTCACAACCGCTGATGGAGAGATCGCTCAGGCATTGGATAAAAGATAAACAATTGGCCGGTGACAGCGTAACTGAAACGACGCTATTTGAAAAGGCCGGTGCTATCTATCAAAACTAAAAATAGACATTCGGACAAGTTGGCTAGTGGTCGTGCATTAAACCTTTGTGACGGCACCTGTGTTCGTCCTAATCGCAAAATGTTGAAAGGGTGACAAAGGCAAACGTCCTTAGATAGGTTCATCTTAAAACGGCCGGCTAGTCGTGAAAGCGAAACAAAGGAAAAATTAGCTAACCAGCAAGAAACTTCAAACGGTGAACTCCGAAGAAATTTTAATTACGGTAAGTTAAAAATGAAAGTTTGCGTTTAAATTTGCTTCTAAGTTTGTCTTTTAAGACTTTGATAAAATCCAAATTTATCAAAGTCAACTGTTGTAATGAAGGATAACTTATATCTCCCTCTCTGGCAAATGCTAGCGTTAGCCGCTATTGTATGTATTTAATTTTGCATTTTAATTTATCACATTTCCTTACATTATTTTTTATTTGTTGCTTATTGAAAGCATGTGGTAAGTTAGGACAATAACCAACATGTTCTTTCTGTTACAATATCTTGTTTTGCGAGTTTTATTTGCATTTTTTAGGGTATGGAAACCAATCAATATATATTTAATTGTTCTATATATAAATAAATTGCACCAACATGCGAGTAAATTAACATACGAGCTCAGTCTCGGAAGCATTAAGCTCGTAAGTCGAAGTATGACTGTACAGTATTGCTATCCATGGCCCATTGATATGAAGCGCTGACAGGCCCATATTTCCCAGGGCGACTGAGCCACCCCAACCTTTCAACTATTTTTGGCGGTTAAGTACTTAGAATTGCAGTCTAAGCGCATTCACGTGGAATTTCCAACAACTAGCAACTAACGTTACAGAGCTAGTTGCTAGTAAATTAGCGTAAATTGCTCGCTATTAGCACATCGCTCCACTTCATCGCTAGTCTATCGCAACTAACGACGAGATGGAGAGGCTCACTAATCTAGTATGAGTTTCGCCTGCCACTAATGCAGTGAGCATACCTGCCAACTCTCACGCATTGGGCGTGAGACTCACGCAATCACCCCAAAGAAAAAATGAAAATGCGTGAGATTTTTGCCCCAATTTCCACAATTTTATATATACTATCATTGATACATCAATTGCCCAAACCCAAATCTCACGCATTGCCCCACTCTTGGATTGGCAGGCCTGGCAGTGAGTGAGTGATCTTTTTCTGCATTGAAGCAAATCAAAACATTTATGAGGAGCACCATGAGGCAGGCTGTCTAAATAATCTTCTTGTATTATACATGTATAAAGATGTTGAAATAGATACAGAATCAGTTGTGAAAGATTTCTGCCATGGACACATTGACAGAACAAGAGCTATTGCAATGAAGAAGTGATAGCTCTTGTTCTGTCAATGTCCCTTACAGAAATCTGTAGTGTCATGTGTTTTATACCGTTCGTTGAAGAAAGAAAATGTTTTGCTTACCATGAACCATAAACCATATATTTATGTAGATTTTGATGCTTACAATTGATTGCATTTATGCATACTTTGAGGGTTGTTGATGCTTAAAAGGTCTATAGCAGTTAGCCTGATGAGCGCTGCTGTCTATTCTGAGAATCTCCACAACACAGGACATTACACTGAACGTAAATGAATTTGTTGTTTCGGTCAGATCATATAATCAGATCAAAGTCATAAGAGCAAAGAAAACTGAATGATTTAAATTGTTATTGCTGAATAGCACACATTTTATGTATATTTCCATGTTTTATATAATGTATATAAATGTATATAATTATATAATGTATTGCATAATTTTGATAGGAGATATTTTTAAGGAGAGTCAAATCTTTTTGGGATATATAAGTTTATTTTTTATATACATTGACATAGGAGCAAAGAAACTTGAATTTTTTTTAACAAGATATTTTTATTAGGAGCAAAAAATAAATAGAAGTAGTTTAAAGGTTGACTTGCAACAAAATTCACATTACAGTTATTTGGCATCAAAAGATTCACCTTGTCTTAGGGTCTGCTGTGTCGTAGGTTCAAAATATGCGGAAATGTGATTACAAGCTCTCAAAAGCTCAAAAGCAAACAGCTGATCGCAGCCATCATGAAAACGGCCATAGGTTGGAATCCCTCTCAAAACGGCTCAAATGTGACGTACCAATAGTCGTTGAACACAATGTGTTTCTGTTTACACATTAATGCAACCTCATTCATCGAAATATTTTCACAAATATACTTCACGTATTCAATAAAACCATGTCTATTGTTCTTACGCGTCTATTTCATTATCATTGTAATGCTGTCACTTTGAGCTCAGATATCTCAAAACCTAGCCTAAAAATCAGTTTAATTTTTTTACCTTAGCTCAAGGGGGTGCATATCATCTCCTGATAAACATGAGGAGCCTGTTGGTCAGCTGTGATAGTCGACAAATGCTGCAAAAATTGTTCGCACCATATAGCGGGAAATATGGGTCACACGATCAGATTACGACGAGATGATTAGATGAGCTAAAATGAAACTTTTAAGTAGTGAGCATCTATATTTGATAGGGCTTTCCGGTAGAGCCTGAAGTGTTTGTCATAAACTAGTGCTACGAGATGTTTTATATTGAGTCTTTAATTGGCATTTGATTTCACATGATAACATTACATGTCAAAATAATAACTTTGTTGAGTTGAGCACGTCGTCAAAATATGGGATTCCAGCCTACAACCACTTTTTAACTGTTCATTTTTGAGCTTTTAAGAGCTTGTGATCACATTTCCACATACTTTGAGCCTGCAAGATGGCAGAGTAAGACAAGGTGAATCTTAAGATACCAAATAACTTTAATATAAATTTCGTTGCAAGTCAACCTTTACGGTTTAAGTTTGTTTCAGAATAATATTCCTGTCTGTTTTTATTCGTATTTATGTTCCAACAAATTTAGTTTTAGTGTGTTCAATAAATGTTTATCCTATTCGGCCCGCGACCTAAAGTATGTTTTGAATTTTGGCCCCTTTTACAATTGAGTTTGACACCTCTGAACTAGAGTGTTGAAATAGGTTAATGTTACTTATCTTTCTTCCAGATTGATGTTTTACTCTGGGGTCACGACAGGTATGTTTCGTGCTGGTGCACTCTTCAGGTGACTTGCGTTAAAATCGCAAGTCACGCAGTCGTTTTAACGTAAGTCACTTAAAGAGTGCACCAGCACGAAACAGACCTGTTGTGACCCCAGAGTAAACCATCAATCTGGAAGAAAGATAAGTGACATTAACCTATTCCAGCACTCTAGTTAGTTGTATATATTTATGTCTATGTATAGTATATAGATGTATGTATATGTATTAATTACTGCCAGTCTTCTATAAAAACAACTAAACTGTATAAAGAATTATTTAATTGTATTATAAATTGATTTGTTTAAAGTATTATAAAGAATATCAGTAGAGCATTTACTAACATCTCATGCTGTTGACTTGCATCCACCACTTCCTCATACTTCTTCATACTTCCTCATACCACTATCACTAATGACACTTGTTAGGATAATGTTTGTGACATCTGGAGATAAAGCATACACTAAAGTTGACACAAATGATACAAGAGGCTATCATGTGAAGCTGTGAAATTAATTATAATTTAAGAGAAATTTAAAATTGTAGTCTTCACAACTCAGTCATCCAATACGCAGAGTTACTATTGTGTTTTTATATTTTGTAGGCTTGCTTTTGTAAATATAAATTTATCTGATAAAAAACCATAACATTCAAGCTAGTTAAGACTGCACTCTGATACAAAATCACTTAGAACATTAGCATTAAAAACTAAATCGACTCGGCCATCAAAGGTTGTCTGCTTACAACAAAAATATGAAAAAGGGTCATTCTGGTCATTTTTGTTTGGCCAAATATGGTTAGAATGTATGCCGGCATACCTATATGTTGCCATATGTAGTTAGAAGGGTATGCCGACATACCTATATGTTGTAGGATGAATATGAATAGTCGTGTGCTAAAGTATAAGACTGTCTACAATAATTTAGTATTTTTGAAATATATATTACCAGTTGTAATTTGTTTTAAAAAGGACAAGAACACAAAAGACTTGGTATCATTTTAATGCTCAGAATCTCCTCGAACCAGTTTTCTTATTTATTAGTATTTAAAACCGATTTTCTGGCTGCTGCTAAACAGTGTTAAATAAAAGTATTTTTTCACTAAAAGCTGTTTTGAGAAGTGAATGCTTAAACTGTCAAAAATGACTGAGTTTATACTGCAGACGAAGTAGAAAGGTCTAACATTTGAAAAAAGAACTTTAAAGAATTTAATCAACGACTTGATAGAGAGAATTAACACTAATCATATTTTGCTAACGTTTCATTTATACTGTGCAGTTCTCTGTGAGTGAGAGTAGTATGCAATTAAGAGTAAATTTTATCTCACGAACAATACAAAAACATCGCAAAACGTATAAAACTTAAAGCATAATAAACTATATTTTCAAGATTAAAATGATATATAACCCTGCTATATTTACATGTCTGTTGATTATATCTGGACTTATTGAGTCTTAGAGTTCAAGTGTATGGAGTTGTGAAAATTATAGGGCAGCTCCATAGCCTATTTTGGCGCATGGCCTTATGTTTTAGAATCATTATGAAAGTTGATAGCGGGCGGGTCCTTTCATTCAATACATCATCAATACATCATCAATAGAACATCAATAGAACAATGAGCTGGAGAATTAACATGACTTCTCTAATGGAAAGGTGGGTTTCACTACACTGACTAGCAAAAGTTGTGCACTGTGATTGTTCACAAGTCTACAACATGTTTATACTTCTTGCTCACTGAGCAGAGTCCAACTGGTACAACTATTAGTACAAGGCATTACACTGACCGCATGCCCACATCCTTGACAGTATTTATATTGTAAATATGAATTGAATACCGCTCTACTTGGGGGATAATGTTTTGACTTGTCGTTTAATTATTGAAAGGAGTTTTGAAAGAGACTGGATAGATGTTCCATATTTTCACTGTATTTGTCATGTAGTGAATGATTTTTGATTGCCGTAATGCACAGGTGTCAAACTCACAGCCCGCGGGCCACATCCGGCCCGCCTTGTAATCTTATCTGGCCCGCAAAATCATTTTACATTATTGCTATCCATGATATTGCTACCCATTGATACGGAAGCGCTGACAGGCCCGTATTCTCTGGAGCGGCTGGGTGGCTGAGCCGCGCCAACCTTTCAATGATTTTTACTGGCTAAGTACTAAGAATTGCAGTCTAAGCGCATTCACTTGGAATTTCCAACTAGCAACTAACGCTACAGCCTGGCGCCTTACAGTGCCTCGCGTTACGCGTTCACAACTCGAGTTGTACAACTCGAGTTGCACAACTCGAGTTGTGAACACGCAACGCGACTTTTCAAAAGTAAGGTGCAATATATTGGTATTACGGTAGCATAACCGTAGATCTGGTTATATTAACAATGGTACATCAATAGGCACCCGTTAGCTAATAGAAATTAAACTATGTATGTATGTACTGTAAAACTAGAGCTAATAGCGAATTATACTGCGCCGAGTTTGCAACTCGAGTTCTACAACTCGAGTTGTACAACTCGAGTTGTACAACTCGAGTTGTACAACTCGAGTTGTACAACTCGAGTTATATTTACCAACTCGAGTTTGTAAATATAACTCGAGTTGTACAACTCGAGTTAAGACGAGTTGTACAACTCGAGTTGTACAACTCGAGTTGTACAACTCGAGTTACACAACTCGAGTTCATCAAAAATCCAGGCCGAGTTCTTTTAACAGCAACTCGAGTTCAACAACTCGGCTTGAAAACATCTCATTTCATTTTCTCTAGCTATATTTTCTATATATGGAATTTATTTTGGTGCATCATTTAACGCCGTTGAAATAATTTCTATGTTCATTTTCGGTGTTCATTCAGTTTCTTGTCAGGATCTAGAGAGATAACTCTTTTTCATTTGAAAAAGAAGTGGCCTACCTTCCACATAGATTGTTTTTTAGTTTGCTTTTTACATTCTATAATTGTTTTTGTCTCGTTATATTTATAGAAATAAATATGCGCAAATATCGCCAATATATATAATTTAAATGTGTATATATATTTAAATTATTATTATTAAATTTCTGTAAATGTTCTGTAAATGAGACACCCCAATTACTCACTTTGCTTTTTTTACAAACCCATGTTAGTTTTGCGTATAACACAACTCGAGTTAATCATAAACCCAGGCCGAGTTGTACAATTCGGCAACTCGAGTTGTGCAACACGGCAACTCGAGTTGTACAACTCGAGTTGTGAACGCGCAACACGAGGCACTGTAAGGCGCCATACTACAGCGCTAGTTGCTAGTAAATTAGCATAAATTAGTTCATGGCTCGCTTCATCACTCTCGCTTCATCGCTCTTAGCTCATCATTCCACTTCATCGCTGGTCTAACGCAACCATCGACGAGACCATCGACGCGACCATCCGCCTCATCGAGGCGACGAGGCGGAGAGGCTCACTAATCTAGTATTAATTTCGCCTGCCACTAATGCAGTGAGTGAGTGATCCTTTTCTGCATTGAAGCGAATCAAAACATTTATGAGGAGCACCATGAGGCAGGCTGTCTAAATAATCTTCTAATATTATACATATATAAATATGTTGAAATAGATACAGAATCAGTTGTGAAAGATTTCTGCCATGGACACATTGACAGAACAAGAGCTATTGCAATGAAGAAGTGATAGCTCTTGTTCTGTCAATGTCCCTTACAGAAATCTGTAGTGTCATGTGTTTTATACCGTTCGTTGAAGAAAGAAAATGTTTTGCTTACCATGAACCATAAACCATATATTTATGTAGATTTTGATGCTTACAATTGATTGCATTTATGCATACTTTGAGGGTTGTTGATGCTTAAAAGGTCTATAGCAGTTAGCATGATGAGCGCTGCTGTCTATTATGAGAATCTCCACAACACAGGACATCACACTGAACGTAAATGAATTTGTTGTTTCGGTCAGATCGTATAATCAGATCAAAGTCATAAGAGCAAAGAAAACTGAATGATTTAAATTGTTTTTGCTGAACCGCACAAATTTTATGTATATTTCCATGTTTTTTAGTGTGTTCATATTTCTAACTTGTATAATTTTGATAGGAGATATTTTTAAGGGGAGTCAAATCTTTTTGAGATATATAAGTTTATTTTTTATATACATTGACATAGGAGCAAAAAACTTACAATTTTTTATAACAATATATTTTTATGAAGAGTAAAAAATAAATAGAAGTAGTTTAAAGATTGACTTGCAACAAAATTCACATTACAGTTATTTGGTATCAGTAGATTCACCTTGTCTTAGTCTGCTGTGTTGTAGGTCCAAAATATGTGGAAATGTGATTACAAGCTGTTAAAAGCTCAAAAACGAACAGCTGATCGCAGCCATCATGAAAACGGCCATAGGTTGGAATCCCTCTCAAAACGGCTCAAATGGGACATAGTTGAACACAATGTGTTTCTGTTCAATCGTCGAAATATTTTCACAAATATACTTCACATATTCAATGAAACCATACTTATTGTCCTTATGCGTCTATTTCATTATCATTGTAATGCTGTCACTTTGAGCACAGATATCTCAAAACCCATATTTCCCGCTATATTGGTCACATGATCAGATTACGACTAGATGATTAGATCGAGCTGAAACGAAACTTTTAAGTAGTGAGCATCTATATTTGATAGGGGCTTTTTGGTAGAGGCCGAAGTGTTTGTCATAAACTAGTGCTACGTGTCAAAACACAATAACTTTGTCGAGTTGAATGAGTCGTCAAAATATGGGATTCTAGCCTACAACCACTTTTTTTAACTGTTCATTTTTGAGCTTTTAAGAGCTTGTGATCACATTTCCACATATTCTGAACCTGCAACATGGCGGAGTAAAACAAGGTGAATCTTAAGATACCAAATAATTATAACATAAATTTTGTTGCAAGTCAACCTTTACAGTTTAAGCTTGTTTCAGAATAATATTCCTGTCTGTTTTTATTTTTATTTATGTTCCAAAAACATTTAGTTTTAGAGTGTTAAATAAATGTTTATCCTGTTCGGCCCGCGACCTAAAGTATGTTTTGAATTTTGGCCCCTTTTACAATTGAGTTTGACACCCCTGCCGTAATGGATAACGACAGACTATAGGAAGGTTCACATTACTTTCATACACAAAGGACAATATCATAGGGCGCTGTCATTCTGCTTATGCAAGGAAGAGTGCACAATTAGGTACACTTGAGATTTGGATTCCAATCTTGTTTTCCTTCAAATTTGGAAGACATTCCATAGTTCAGCCTTGATGGGAGTTCTCAATGGTCAATGACTACCGAATTCACTGAGGTCTTTCGTAATGGTAGTCAAGCACGTGCATAGCAATGCAACAGCTACATGTATAACGGTGGTCTAAGATCTCTATTAATATTTGATGACCTACAGTTTGCATTATAACAACTAATCTAACTGTTCATTTCTATGGTGTTTGAGTTTAGAGGTTAGTTGTAATAAAAAAGACCCTTCAATAGAAGAGGCGGTATTAGATGACAGATCGATTTATTGTTCATACACTATGCTTTGCCTTGGGTGACATGTCTAACCAAGTGTGTTAGCAGTAGCTATAACAAAGGTATGCTTGTAGATCAATAGCGGTTTCAGTAGACCTTTCATACTTACAGCAAATGAGAAATGTATTGCGTGTGTCCAAGACTTATGATCTTTCTAGGTTTGAATAGTATTTCAGGAATTCGGAAGGTTGAGAACACAACTCTCTGCTATAGCATTTTCCATAAGAGCTGAGTTAAGTGAACACAATTGTAAACTTTACTATGATAAGATCTATACCCGTCCATCCAAAGTCACAAGATGGAGATTGCAAAAAATTGCTTAACACGTGATTTCAACTCGAGATATTCAGTTTCTCAACCCTAAAGGTGAAAACACACTTGACAATATTTAGTGCGATATCGCTCTTCATGGCGCTAATCTGCGCTAGAACTCGCTCAGCGAACCTATGCAGAGCAATAACGCTAGACATTCTCTATCACGGCTTTATCGCTAGCGAGATGCATTTCGATTAGTTGGTTTTTCCCAGAATGCAATTTTATGGCGGGTACTTATTTCTTATCGATGTTCACCAACGTACAGCAGCAACATTTTGCTATTTTGTTACTTTTGAAACATAATCAGACAAAACACTGAATAGTTCATAAATTTAATAAATGCACTCCCAGTCTTGTACGACATAACACACAAAGATTACAAAAAACCCAGTTGAAAACCAACAGTTCGAGCTAATCGTTGCGAAGGTTGACCATCTTAAGATTAGTAAATATTTATTACATTAAATATAAAAACTACCATAAAGTAAACCATATATAAAGATTGTAAAATATTACTGAAAAATAGAAGAATCATGTTTTCTTAGGTCTTGTAGTGTACAATCCATAAAATTGAGATAGGCCTGATAACAATAGCGAAAGTTGCCTAAACAGAGCGATATTGACTTGCTTACATTTATTAACAACTCAGAAGAAACTAATGGTATGGAATTTTATTGGCAGATTGTGAGCGTGCCCGTGTTATCGTGTGCTGGTGAATCGCTCAAGTGTGTTTAGGCACACGCCAGCGATATCTCCGCTCTTCACATGATGCACGCGATAAAATCGCCCAGTGTGTCTGGACCCTATAAAGGATCACCTACATTAATCATTCACTCTTAAAATTTGTGAAATAGTTATGACATACTTATACTCTGTGTTTTATTGACATACCTGATGGTCTCTCATGGTACAGTAGACCCTAGTGCTGGGACGATATTACCATATTTCGGTATATCGTCGACATCACTTTCTGATACCGACCGTACCGAGTGCTTTCTGCCCATATCGAAATATCGTCGATATTTGACGATATCGACGATAATATAGCTCCATCGGTTTTTTGACGTCATCGCCCTGTTTGCATATGCGCTCGTCTACAAAAAGCCGCCATCTATGTAGAAAACTATCGTCATTCTCTTGATTAATAGTATGTTAGTTAGTAATAATTAATTTTGCTGATAACAAAAAGCCTTTATTTGCAGGCATGTTATCAAATAAAATCGAAACTGTAAAAGTATTCCGAATAAAAGATAGTAGTGAACAGTTCATGTTTAGTTTGAGATTATTTGAGTAACAATTAAAAGAAAATTCACATGAGATGATGACTTCAAATAAGTAATTCAGGATAACTTATACAAAAATAAATTGAGTGATACTATATACAAGAGTTCAGGTCTGAAGAATAGATCTTCTATGAGTATCGATTGTGGCAAGATTGATTGTTATTAATAATTTGATGACTATAATATGGTCTGAACCATCTGACTGTGTAAGTATTGTTGATGTTTACATGATTAATAGTATTTTTCGATGTTGTTTTGATACTAAAATAAAAAATTTGCAAACAAAAGCATTGTTTGCAATAATTAATTGCAGAAGCTTTGCGTTTTTAACGATAAAAGTTCTTCATAAAGATGGCGGACAACGATAGAAAGACGTCACGAAAAACGAAGGGTATTCGACTCTATTTCATACCCGATTCTTCAAAGAATTATACAGGTACATGGATTTATTAAGGAGTTGTTTTCCCATAGCAGCTTTTTCTGACAGACAAGACAACTCCGAATAACATAACCGATATTTCGATATATCGGTTGACCACGCCATCATATCGTACCGAAACGAATTTTTGATATTGTCCCAGCACTAGTAGACCCCTAGGGTACTGGTAATATTTACTACTAGTATCCTTATTCTCTGTGTTTTATTGACACACCTGATGATCTCTCATGGTACAGTAGACTCCTAGAGTACTGGTAATATTTACTACTAGTACCCTTATTCTCTGTGTTTTATTGACACACCTGTTGATCTCTCATGGTACAGTGGACTCCTAGGGTACTGGTAATCTTTACTTCTAGTACTCTTATTTACTGTGTTTTATTGACACATCTGCTGATCTCTCATGGTACAGTAGACTCCTAGGGTACTGGTAATCTTTACTACTAGTATCCTTATTCTCGTGTTTTATTGACATACCTGATGATCTCTCATGGTACAGTAGACTCCTAGGGTACTGGTAATATTTACTACTAGTACCCTTATTCTCTGTGTTTTATTGACACACCTGATGATCTCTCATGGTACAGTAGACTCCTAGGGTACTGGTAATCTTTACTACTAGTACCCTTATTCTCTGTGTTTTATTGACACACCTGATGATCTCTCATGGTACAGTAGACTCCTAGGGTACTGGTAATCTTTACTACTAGTACCCTTATTCTCTGTGTTTTATTGACACACTTGATGACCTCTCATGGTACAGTGGACTCCTAGGGTACTGGTAATCTTTACTACTGGTACCCTTATTCTCTGTAGTTTATTGACATACCTGATGATCTCTTACAGCACACTGGACTGCCAGAGTACTAGTATACAAAGATTTTTCATACAAACCTAAAAGCAAATGAACATGATATCATACATTTCCTGCTTCATTTTCGTGCCAATTCTTTTCTATACAAATAATACATATTGTTGTACTTTTAGATTTTTTCTGCTCTTTCTCTGTTACTATATCGCTGAAGCAGGAAAGAAGGTGAAGGTTCCATACAAAAGAGAATTTGGGACTAGAATAGTAAACCCCCATAACTTCACATTTCTACACCAACCTAAAGCTTGTGAGCCACACCAATCACTGCTTGTAACTGTCCACAGCGCCACACAGGTAGGTCCTGTACTAGCTGGTCTTGCAATCTCTCATGTCTTTTGTTAAATGTCAAACATTGACCTGTTAGATATAAGGTGCTTATTCACACTATTCGTAAAAGATTAAAGTTTTTATGCGCACTGCACTTGTATCATTATCGATACCAGTTATCAAATGAGCCACTGTCAATCACTGATTATCAGATCTGGTTTTGGGATTGAATAGTACACAGAATGTTTTTATACCGATATATAAAGGTTACTAACAATGTCATTCAGACTACATAAATTAAAATTTAAAACTGACAGCTCGCTGTAATAAATCAGTTATATTATAATAAGACTAATAGTATCAATATTAAATTTGACAAAATCAAATGGAACGACATAAAAGGACTGTTTTGCAAATATAGTCAGTACCTATTTAAAAGGTGCAGCAACTTACGAATCTAATTTTGTCAATTGTTTTATGTCACTTCGTATTAATCACTTTGTTATCATTCCTATGACATTTCAATTTAAGTTTTAAGAACAACAAAGTGACGGCTATTATAGCGAACTTATCAGAGCCGTGTCAGAGCCAGGAACATAAATCGTAAAGTTTACATATTTGCGTTTTTATTTTGCTGTTTAAATGTTGATTTTCTTTTTACTATTTTATCTGAAACTTATGATCATAAAATTTTTGCTTTGCAAGGATACAACTACATTTTTGTAGTATTGTGAGTTCATGTTTCAAAGCTATTTTTTTCCTATCAGCAATATTTTCTTTGAGGATCAAGTCAATGATAGTTCATTGCAACGATTGTATCAATCCAACACTTATTGATTTTTGTGATAGTGCTGTCAGATCGCAAAAAACAATTATATTTTGTTATTCCACTAATATATTGATTTGCATAGACCACTTTTTACTTGTGAACGTTCAACGGCGCAAATCTGTTGCTAAGAAGTTCATACAGTAAAAGACTGGTAATTAATATCCATATCAGGTAGCAGAGACCTACAGTATATTTTTGAAAAATTTTTAATGTTTTTATCAGATCACTTTTTATTGAAAACCGATAAAGAAAAGTTAGATGCCTTTAAAAATTATGCCTTATGGTTGTACTACCTGATATGGACAGTTACAACCAGCGTCTTAATGCTGATAAGCTAAATATGTTTTTAAATATTTGCTATCTATAATACTCAAATCGTATCCCATCTGCCTGATCATCCATTACATTCTTACATCCTTAAAAAACACTTCAACCTATACCAGACACCATCACCTTGCCAAATTACATTATAGAGCAGTGCTATAAAAAAGAGCTTTCTCTTTCAATACTCGTAATTTACTTGATTATTTTTGTTTTATGTCTCATGGTCTATGGTCTCTATGTCTATAGTCAAATTTGCTTTAAATGGCCTTGAACCTTGCTTAAATGTTTATTTTTTCTTATTGACTTTGTAAATAAAGTTAATATTTGTCTAACGTCACTGCAATGAGCTGACATTATGCCAGCAAAAATGATACATTGTTGAGTTGATACAACTTTTGTTACACATTTTTAAAGTTAAATTTTGTGGAGAAAATATTGATCAGAGAAGAAACTGCCACTGAAGTATAGGCCATTCAGCTGCCACAAGGTAATCGTTGAATTGCAAAACATTTAACAAGGTAACATAATTTTTTAATAAGTGCTAGAACTAAAAAATGCATAGAAGCAGAATAAAACATATTTTTCAGTCTGTCTTGCTAGCAACTTTGACACAAATCTGGTATGGCTGCTACAACTACTGCCTCCGCATTTATCAACACATGAAAAAAAATGTCCTGGGAAAATTCATGAAGTAAGGCGAGATGGATCAACCAATATATCGCTACGGCACATTTTTGTAGGTCAAACATTTTGAGTATTTGACTTAACCTTTTTTCAATACCTAGTCAATAGTTTGATAATCATCAGTTATACAAAGCGTGATTTACGCTGACAAGCGTGGGGTCACTTAGAAAAGTGAGCGCTGAGCGCTTTAACTGCGATCAAATTTTGTCGGTTTTAATCTTGAAACCGCCAGACAGTTGGATCAACTAAAACAACAAACAAAATCTCAAATGATAAAAAAATATCCATAATTTCTGATAAAATCCAACAGAATTGGATGTGGTCACATCTTTAACACTGCCTATTCTGGCTGAATGCTAACTACAAAGGTTATGCTGTAAAAGCTCTCGAGATCATGATCAGGAAAAAAAGTAGCAGTATTTGTGGTTTTATATTTTCTAGTAACTCTTTGAAAAGCAAAAAGTGCACTCATCTCCAATATGAGCCAATCAGATGAGTGTCGCAAAATTGCTCCGAACCTAATGTTGATCGAAAGCATGTGCCGTAATCCTTGGTGCCAAATATATGCATATAAAGTCATAGCTTTAAAATTCAGAACTTGCTATCAAAGAAATATGTTTAAGAAACTTTTAATGCTATTTTGAGCCATATTTACCAATCTTCGACCTAATATCCGTTCTCTTAGCAGAAAAAAGATACTTTAAAACACCATTTGTCAAACTATTTATTCGATTTTAGTGGCTAACTGTTGCACTTTTTTGTTTTTTTTTATTTTTTTGTTGTACGGCCTAGTTTGAAAAACATTTTTATTTGAAATGAAATTATTGACGATAAAATTATATATATATATATATATATATGTATGTATGTATACATACATACATATGTGTGTGTATATATGTATATATACATATATATGGATGTCATTAAAGGAAAGAACAACATCGGTGAAAACAGAGAGCTTGTAAGCATCAAACAAATCATGAATGTTATAAATAAAACTAAGTGGTACCTATGAAAACAAACTAAATTATATAAAGCCACAGTAATTCATATAGGTCTATATATATATTCATATATCTATATCATATAGGCTATTTATTAAATCCGGAAGGGTTAGTAGAGCACCTAAAACTTGAGACTGAGAAAATGTAGAAAATGAGAAAATTAGGAGTGCTTGGTATTCACGAGATTATCAGGTATTCACGAGATTATCAGGTATTCACGAGATTATCAGGTATTCACGAGATTATCAGGTATTCACGAGATTATCAGGTATTCACGAGATTAAATGAGATTAACGAGAAACTAAAGACAGGCACCTTCGGTGGAGACAAAGCTATGGCGAACTGGGTTTTTATGGTTGCTTGAATCTTTCCTGGCCACCTGTTTGGTTATTTTGTTATAAAAACTGACCGTAATAACCACTGAAACATTTAACACTCAATATTAAAAATTACCATAAAACACTCTTTGAGTCAAACTTGGTAACTTCGAGTCATTAACAAACTTGGTAACTTCTAACAAAGTTCTATATAAACAAGCGCAAACGGGAAACCACAAAGCAGCCTAAATATGGCAAAAGGCATTACAAATTATCATGCATGTGCATTTAAATACGCGTACAGCGTACCTTCAGGATACGATTACCCTGATATACACGTTTTTCACCTTACGAAGTTGAACATGGCGAGGTTTTCACCTCACTGTACGAATTTTATTTCATCATATGAATTCAAAAAGATTTTTGCCCGAGTTCAAATTTGGCTGTCGGTGTGCTTATTAAGTATGTCGAAATAACATAGAAGCTGAAATGCTGTTTGCCGAGAACATTTTTACAACGTTTGGAAAGACACGATGACCGATTTTTCTCAGATCAGCATTCCAAGTGGGAAATTTTGTGAAAATTTTATAAGCAAGAGCAGATATTCGTTTTTAGAGTTATACTCTCTTTTACTATAAACTTTTATTCAGCATACCTATATAACTACAAGTATCTATATTTAATTTGTTAGCTACGAAATCTGAGACCGATGCAAACGTTACAGGATGAAGGAAAAAAATGGTTTTCATGACGACAAAATTGGATATCATAAATAAATATAAAGAAGGCGCCTGTAAAGTTAATATTGCCAAAAAGATGGTCGTAACCAACCAACAATTTCAACTATTATTAAATACAAGAAATCCATTAAAGCAAGCAGATCAAGCCCAGGGATGAGCTTACGACTGACGACTTGAAGGAGTTGGAGACCATGCATGGGATCAGCATGCAATAGGAGCAACAACTCTGTGGTGGCAGAGCAGTAGAAGAGACAGAAAACCTACATCGGCAGAAATTAAGGAAGCTATAAGTTGGTATGAAAACCTTATTAGGTTCATTGAAGAAAAATATCCAGAAATGGTTTTCACAGGTCGTGTTATGAACAATGTTAAGGAAATGCGCACGAGCTATTTTAGAGAAATTTTGGGGAGTCGGCAGAAACAGAACTCATTGATGATAAGAGTGAATCTAACAAAAAAGCTAGAGATAAAATCACACTTGAAAAAGTGCTATTAGATTAAGTTTTTTTTAATTCAAGTGTTTAATTTACTGATGTGGACTGGTACATCAGAACAATACTGTACAACGCATGTATAATGTATATCATCGTTTATCCTTTTTGCGGTTTCATGTTTTTCAAATTTTATTCATCACATTTTATGTTTTATTTTATTTCATGTTAAGTCATGTTTTATTTATTTTATGTTATGTTTTATTTTATTTCAAATTCAATCATGTTTTGCAGGCATGCCTGTTTTCTACTATGAAATACAAATCATCGTATGAATGTAACTCGTATATAACTAGCTACTCAAGATAGTTGACACATCTACATTACCTTCTAGAACTTGCTAAAGCCCTGCCCTCTAGAGTAAAAATACCTACAACCTTCTGTATGTATGGTTACATTGATTCTTGTGCACATTTCATACAAGACAAACTACAACCTTCTCTGGAATTTTTAGGGGTTAGCTAGCCAGCAATTATCTGCATTGCACCAGCATTTACAGTCCACCAGCAAGAATCATCCTCATTAAGTGATCAAGTAGGCTATCTTCTATATTGCACCAAGGCTGCTTTTGAAGAATTGCATCGCTTAGCCTTTCTTGTCGAATTAGGTTGAAAAAGGTTTTAACCAGACACACTAAATGCTGAATGGTGAAAGTGATAAAAATTTAGTAATAAAAAGTAGAAATTCAGTAAAATAGTTAAAAATACAAACTAAAACTTAGCTTCAAGTGTGTGTTTAGTAACATAAACTTATTTGAAGTGAATTAAAAATTTATGTTTTACGTATGCCGTAAAGGTAAGAGCTCCTTACCGTACGTGCTGCATTTGGTACACACATAATTTTGCATTTTATTACAGATAATAACCACTAAATACAATACAGTTCCTGTACGTAACTATAGTTACTAAAGTTAACATACTATTTTGTTACTAATTTTCAATATGTAAAATATTTTTATAAAATTTAGACAATTTTTACCAGGGGATGTTTGCGTTGTATAATTACAATGGTTTCTATACCACTACATACGATTTTTTCATCATACGATGCCAACCCTGGAGCGGATCAACATTGTATTCTGAGGGTGCACTGTATATGTATGTATATACATGTACATTTATATGTGTGCGTAAATACTGTGCATTGTATATGCAAAGGAGAAAAAAGAAAATAATTACATACCAATTTTTTACTCAACTCAAAATTACCGGTTCACTTGTTCAATTATCTTAAGCAACTACCAACATAACAGTATCATCATTAAAACCATGTTAGTCTATCAATGTCAAAACACAACTACAAGTAGCTGCAGGTGAGAGGTTAGCCCACAACAAACGTTCCCGAGAATCTGGGGAGTTTGCCAGCACTCATTTTGTTTTAATGCTGGCATGGTCACCTGTACAACTGTACTTCCTCTGCATGCGCCCTGTAGCCAGATAGTGACAATATAATATACTGTACTGTTACACATCGTACTGAGGCCTTCATTTATTTTTTTTAAAACTAGAAAACGACTATGAATCCTTCGTGAATGAATTTACACATATGTTACCATTATTAAATGAAAATGAAGAAACTCGGGTGGCTATGAAACTCGTGGTTGTTAAAGCTACAAAATAGGAGGGATTACTTTAGTTTGATTTGTATTAGAAACTCAGCAGCTTTAAAATACCATGTTACTCAAAAACAATAAAAAAAATTTTGAAGTGAATACTAAAGACATTTGCAATGTACATTACAAGTGTCATAGTATAAAGTGGTTTGCAAAAAAGTCAATGACAAAAGATTAAATATGTCTTTGACACCTGTTGTGAGTGTCACAGAGCCTCCACTGCAAGGCTGATACTAGGGCTAGCATTTTGTGACACCTCCTAAGAATTTATAAACATATTCACTTTAATTATTAGTATTCTTATGTGGAACAAACATTCTCAACGAGGCAATAAATTTCTTATTTAAACTACTAGACGTGAGTTGCCAGTGAGGTGAATTGACCTATTTTTCTTATTACCCAATCACCTAATCCTCAGTCTACTTCAACCTGTCTGCCTCGCCAAGTAACTAACAAAGATCTCTTCTGCTTAATGTCTCGTGTTGTGCTAAAAAAGTATTTTAAAAAAGTGTGAAATACAAATTTAAATTAAGCTGGCTTACGATTTTGGTTACTAAAAAGAATGGTGAAAAATGTTTATATATATATATAAATAAACTATATGACTTATTACAAAATATTTGATTCAAGAACCAAATAAATGCTCTCCAACCTTTCTAAAAAGATTTTGATTGTAATAAACCAAGATGACTAAATTTCTAAGGGGTTCTTACGTTGTCTGTCAGAATTGATTTGGTTTTCCTGTCATCTTTTTTCAATGTTTCAACTTTGATCAAGTTTTGCCAAGTTTAATCCTAAAACAGCAGCCTTGGCAGTATAACTTGAAACAACAAACCAAATGAAAAAAATACATATAATTTCTGCTAAGATATTTTGAAATTTGACTTGAGTAGCTTCTAAAGGAAGATGTGAACCAGCATTGCCATCGCGTTATCTAAGCTTTCAAAGACCTATACAGGTTCATGCGCATGAGGATATAGATGTCTCTATGTTGTAGAATTACGCAAAAAGAATGGCGTTACGTAACACTTGGGCCAACCCTGAAATATTGCGAGACTTTCTTCCTGAAGGTTTTCGTTCTAAGCTAGTGTTTGTGATTGGCTGGCCGAAGAGCAATGAATCCCTCCAGTCTAGCATCAGCTATGAAGCAGAGACGTATGAAGATATTATACAAGCCAACTTTATAGACCATTATAGAAATAATACATATAAAGCTATATATAATATGAAGTAAGTGTAAACCCCAGGATTCTTTGCGTCGTTAAAGCTTTAAAGCATTGTTAAAATGGTGTCGTCAGACGGTTCATTAGAAATCACAAATACCATACTCAGGAAGGATGCCCTATTTGAAAAATTTTCACCAGATTAAAATTCCTCAAAAATTCAATAAAATCAGTACTCTTTGAGTATGTAGCTTGAACTCAACTTTATTGATATTAACAAGTTTTTTGTGCATAGAAGTCCATTGCCATATGTATTACAACAACTCTCTATGTATGGTATGCTTTTAAACATTTGAGACCAGCACAACAGTCCTTCTTACACCCAAGTAATTATGCTGTTTTTTATCATCACCCGAGCTGCTATAACTATCACTTTTTTCACTGTATTCAGAGTCTTCAGTGTTTAAGGCGCTATTATCATCTCAATTATTATCATATTGATCAGTCAATAGATCTTTGACCACCGCCAGGTCAAAGAAAGTTTTAGATTTTTGTTTAGAATGTTGAGTTGCGCATTGGCTTGTTCTCTTCCACCCATTTTTAGTAGGGGTCGTATTTCTGTATTTTAGTAGGGGTCATATTTCTGTATTTTAGTAGGGGTCGTATTTCTGTATTTTAGTAGGGGTCGTATTTCTGTATTTTAGTAGGGGTCATATTTCTGTATTTTAGTAGGGGTCATATTTCTGTTTTTAGTAGGGGTCGTATTTCTGTATTTTAGTAGGGGTCGTATTTCTGTATTTTAGTAGGGGTCGTATTTCTGTATTTTAGTAGGGGTCGTATTTCTGTATTTTAGTAGGGGTCGTATTTCTGTATTTTAGTAAGGGTCATATTTCTGTATTTTAGTAGGGGTCATATTTCTGTATTTTAGTAGGGGTCGTATTTCTGTATTTTAGTAGGGGTCGTATTTCTGTATTTTAGTAGGGATCATATTTCTGTATTTTAGTAGGGGTCATATTTCTGTTTTTAGTAGGGGTCGTATTTCTGTTTTTAGTAGGGGTCGTATTTCTGTATTTTAGTAGGGGTCGTATTTCTGTATTTTAGTAGGGGTCGTATTTCTGTATTTTAGTAGGGGTCATATTTCTGTATTTTAGTAGGGGTCATATTTCTGTATTTTAGTAAGGGTCATATTTCTGTATTTTAGTAGGGGTCATATTTCTGTATTTTAGTAGGGGTCGTATTTCTGTATTTTAGTAGGGGTCGTATTTCTGTATTTTAGTAGGGGTCGTATTTCTGTATTTTAGTAGGGGTCATATTTCTGTATTTTAGTAGGGGTCGTATTTCTGTATTTTAGTAGGGGTCATATTTCTGTATTTTAGTAGGGGTCATA
Source organism: Watersipora subatra (assembly GCF_963576615.1). NCBI lineage: Eukaryota > Metazoa > Bryozoa > Gymnolaemata > Cheilostomatida > Watersiporidae > Watersipora > Watersipora subatra. The sequence continues at coordinate 1,899,357 of NC_088717.1, read as the reverse complement.
TTTCTGTATTTTAGTAGGGGTCATATTTCTGTATTTTAGTCGAGGTCATATTTCTGTATTTTAGTAGGGGTCATATTTCTGTATTTTAGTAGGGGTCGTATTTCTGTATTTTAGTAGGGGTCATATTTCTGTACTTTAGTAGGGGTCGTATTTCTGTATTTTAGTAGGGGTCATATTTCTGTATTTTAGTAGGGGTCATATTTCTGTATTTTAGTAGGGGTCATATTTCTGTATTTTAGTCGAGGTCATATTTCTGTATTTTAGTAGGGGTCATATTTCTGTATTTTAGTAGGGGTCATATTTCTGTATTTTAGCTTATAGCATGACGTACTACATCTTCAGAGTATCATTTCATGTCATATGCTCATTAATAACTTATTTCCCACAATACTTGGGAGCTATTAACATTGATAATCTTCTTCTGTGTTACAACTTAAAGTGACAACTTTATCGAACTCTGCCAAAAACAACATCAATGTCGTCTACTCACCGCAACGATAAAATGCATTTATGTCATTTCTCCAGTAAAAGGTTAAATTCTGTTGAAATTTCTATGAGTTCATGGAGAAACTTAAAGCCTGGTTCACATATACATCGCAAAGCACCGGCGGTAATATCGCGCAGCAAAACACTTGCGATGCTCGGCGCAGTTTAATGTAGAGATGCCCCGATTCTAACTTCACCAACCGATTCAGATACCGATCCGATATACCGATTCTTATAGAAAAATAATCCGATTCAGATACCGATTCAGATCTTTTGTGTTGCATAGATAATCATTAATTTTATTATGCAAATATAAATTTAATGCAAAGAAAATATAAATATTGATGCATTTATTTGTTTGTAGGCTATTTATGGAAAAAGATATACATGTATATTAAATTCACATACTGACATACCGTGCATCTAGTAACAAGTTTCTTGTAATCTGCTATTAATAATGGTAATTACTGTTAGCGGTACATCTTTCTCTGTGATAATGAAGTCTGTCTTCTACTGCTGAACGAACTGATGCACCGGTACAAGTTTAGAACAAATAAACGTTTATCTAAATCACCGTTAGTGATTCAATTATCTCAGCGAGACGTCCTTAGCTTCCATCACTAGCGATGTATCCAGTCGTACTGAAGAAGGATTAGCTTGCAACAGATGATGGAGGACAGGCTAAATACCGATAAGCCACTCAGGTTATTTTATGCGATGCAAACGATACATCATATCATCAGGATCAAGAGAGATACGTAAATAACTTTATGCATTGACTGCTCAAATTACTTTCGTAATGCAAGTACATAGAAATGTTACACCGCACGCACGCATTCTTGTTTCCATCATGGGTCTCTTGTTCGTGATTGGCTGCAATAAATCATATCGCTGTAATTGGGAAATACTGCACTTGTTGATTACGTCCTGTCTGAAGCCAAAATATTCCTCGGCTGTGTTGACGTTTATCAGGCTATAGACATGAAATAGATTGTGTGACAGGCTTGGAATTCATTAGGTGAAAGTAAGGAACTTGCAGCTGATGATTTTTGATTAGTGCAGCAGGCTAAAATACGGTTTTCTGCTAAATAGTTGATCTGCAAAAAGTATCTGAAGTTTCCGATTTTTCAAGAAAATATCGGCCGATACCGATTCCGATACTTAACACCCATATCGGCACCGATACCGATTCCGATATTGAAATCGGGGCAACTCTAGTTTAATGTTCACATAATAGCCACATCGTTAATAATATCGTAAACATAATTGCGTAACCAAATAAAATGTTCGCTCGCCATGCCGTTCTTATAATGGTGACCTTTACCCGTACAGTGCATTTCGGGAAGGTTTTGCCTGCGGCCGTTTGCGAAATTTGAACAGTGCTAAACTATTGCGATGCCGCCGGCAACTACCGGCGATCCTCGGCGGTCCTCGGCGCATACGTTCCCATTTCATCGCTAATAGCCTGCGGTGTGTCGCCGGTGCTTTGCGACGTATATGGGAACCCGGCTTTAGGGAGCTATCTTTAATTTTCTTTTTATGCAATTTTAGTTTACCAAATAAAGACCTCAACGGAAGAACGATCAATGTCACAATGGTTCAAACTGGAGATATAGCCATTTTAAAGTTTACAAACTTGAACATTGATCAGTTTTGCAAAGAGCTAGTTTATTCTAAGTAGGGGTATCTCAAAACCTGGATCATTTTTGCTGAAATTTTGTCACAGATACTAAACTTTGTGGCCAGAATTGTCTAATGGAAGATAAACCTAGTATTTTGAGAAAATGTGACATTGATCGTTCTTCCGTTAAGGTTTTCAAATGCATTACAGATTAAATCCTTTAAAATAATTATTTAAACTTAATTTGTTGATGTTGCTCAAAAAGTCGTTTGATGCTTAAATTTTGTGAAAATCAACTCGGTATCCGCTTTCAAAGTATAAAAGCTCTTGAAGAGTAAATTTAAAAGAGATTGTGAAGAGAAGTCTCCCTCAAAAAATATTCTTCTGTCTTGAAAAAAATCATGTTAAATTCATGCCAGAAACTTGTGCAAAAAGAAAATTGTTTGAACTCAGAAAGGATTTTTTTCATCACAAATAATATAAACAATTTTAATTCATTGTAATACTAGAAATCAATTTGTAAAACATTTACATTGTCTTACACTATAATCACCACATTAAAAAAACTTGCCAAAAGCACATAGAGTTTCCCATAAATACTCTATTGATAGAGAAAGATAGACTGAAAGACGCAATTTCATATCTGTAGAAAGTTGCACTTCAGCCTCGTTTTTCCACATTCTTGTATAAAATAAAAGGGTTTAGAAACGACTTGTATGTTTCATTCTAATGAAAGTGAAATAAATTGCACTCTAAAAGTAAAATATCTTCAGTAATTCATGAGCCATAATGAAGGCATCGACGGACCAGTTTGTGACAGTTTATCAGCACTGCATATTAAAGAATAATTTGGGTTAAAGTAGTTAGTTGTTCTACATTTATGCTCAAAAGTAATTTTATGATTACCATAAATAAGATAAAATATAATTCAACTCTTCACTAACAGTAATAGGCGGAGTGATTGTTTAGGCTAAAACCTATCTAGGATCTCAAATTTTTCTTAACTACTAATTTGCTTCAAGGTGTTGCTTGTCAAATGTTTTTGTTTGAAATTAATTTTTTATATATATAATACGAAATGCTTTAGGAGAATAAGTTATGTGTGAAATAAAACATATCGAGTGAAATATTGGAATTATCTTAATCATAACCAAACTAATACAGTATTATAGAAATAAAACTTATAAGTATTTTTTTAAAGCCAAAAATTTCGATTAAAAAAAAATAAAAAAATTTGTTATATATTTATATTTTTGGTTTTAACTGCATACACAATCATTTCAGTCATAAACAATTTTAACCTCGCCGTACTGAGAGTGGTGGTTTATAAGACACATAAGCAGCCACATAGCAATACAATATACCGATGGAATGAATATTTACTGTGCTAAACACCTCCTAAGAGGCTTAATCTTTAACCTGTCAATTTTGAAATGCTAGCTATCTGGAGATACATTATTCACTCTGAAACTCTCTCAGTAGGCAGTTGTCTTCTCCTGCAATACTAAATGTAATGACTAAGGGTGTGACAATTTCATTAAGTGTTTGGTTCTACGGGTACACACTATGAGATTAGTTTAAAGGTCTATATTACCAAATTTTACCATCTTTTCGAAAGTCAGTGAGCCTGGCAACAGGTTCCAAAAATTTGTTTGTAAAGTAATGAAATGTCTTCCATAAACAGCTAATAAGGTAATGAACTTGACAATTTTTATACAGACGGTGTAAAAATGTAAAAGTACTGAGTTGGTGTTTTGCAGATGGATATCTAGTCGAGGAGGCTGCTCAAAAGTTAAACTAATTATAAAATCCGATGACGATGTAATGTTCAATGTCAAAAAAATGTCTCTTTTTTGGAAGAAATTATTGGCGGATGCAGAATCAGAGTTGCAACCAGAAAAACCATTTATAGGAGGTGAGTAGTAGATACTACTAGGTATTTGATAAGATAGAGGTGAGTAGTAGATACTATTAGGTATTTGATAAGATATAGGTGAGTATTAGATACTACTAGGTATTTAATAAGATATAGGTAAGTAGTAGATACTACTAGGTATTTAATAAGATATAGGTGAGTAGTAGATACTACTAGGTATTTAATAAGATATAGGTGAGTAGTAGATACTACTAGGTATTTAATAAGATATAGGTGAGTAGTAGATACTACTAGGTATTTAATAAGATATGGGTGAGTATTAGATACTACTAAGTATTTAATAAGATATAGGTGAGTAGTAGATACTACTAGGTATTTAACAAGGTATAGGTAAGTAGTAGATACTATTAGATTTTTGGAGAAAATTTTAAAAGATGACAACACTAGGTTTTTGTTGCTCTTGTCAAGTACTCTACTATTTCCCCTCTATTACTTTGTTAGCTTTCATTTGCAGCAGTTTTGCTCAAGGCAGTTTATCGACATTGGATAATCAGATGGCTTTTTTTAGAAATGAAACAAGGAAAATGTGTAAGGATTAGAAAAAATTCAAATAATCACTATTGCTTATTTCAGGAAATCTGTTTGGTGGTGGGCCACGGCGGAATCCAAAAGATAAATGGTATATATCTGTTGAACAGTTCAAGTATGATGAATATCCTCCATGGTTTCAAGGCATGGTTTATTTCTTAACACCTTGCGTCGCCCGACAAATTTATGAGCTGTCATTCACCTCTCCATATCTCTTTACAGGTAGGATAGAACAATTAGCCAAAGGAATCATTTTTTATTGTGCAAGTCAAATAATGTTCAAGTCATGTAGTTTTGGTTTTGTTAAATTCCAATGAGATTTGCCAGAAAATTAGAATTTTTTGTTATGCTATACAAAGCATGTGTTAGTCAACCATAAATTAGCATAATTCTATTGGCTACGATTGGAATAGATATTTAGTCTAAATAATGTGAACAATAAAACTACAATCACAGCAAATATAGGTTATAATGAGATGCATCACTCATATGGATTACATATCTGGAGCTGTTTGTTGGCAGAGCTTTTTTTAGATTTTTTAATTTAAGTTAGCCAGCAGTAGTTGTCAGCAGTAGTTGTCAGCAGTAGTTGTCAGCAGGAATTGACAGCAGGAATTGTCAGCAGTAGTTGTCAGCAGTAGTTGTCAGCAGCAGTTGTCAGCAGTAGTTGTCAGCAATAGGTATTAACAGTAGTTATCAGCAGTAGTTGTCAGCAGAAGTTGTCAGCGGTAGTTGTCAGCAATAGTTATCAACAGTAGTTGTCAGTAGTAGTTATCAACAGTAGTTGTCAGCAGTAGTTGTCGGCAGTAGTTGTCAGCAGATGTCAGCAGTAGTCGTCAGCAGTAGTTGTCAGCGGTAGTTGTCAGCAATAGGTATCAACAGTAGTTATCAGCAGTAGTCGTCAGCAGTAGTTGTCAGCGGTAGTTGTCAGCAATAGTTATCAACAGTAGTTGTCAGCAATAGGTATCAACAGTAGTTGTCAGCAGTAGTTGTCAGCAGTAGTTATCAAAGCGTTCTTGGATCAATTCTTGCATTTATCTGCTGTAACTTAAAATATGTTGTTAGACTCGGTTTTGTGTTTTCTCATGAGAGAGTACAAATGTGTGACTATTTGTTTTATTTTCAGATGATGTCTACATAGGAATCGTCTCAGATCGAGTGGAAAACATTCGTCGAATCAATTTAGTCACATTTTACAATAATGCTTTTTCAAGCTTAGTTAAAAATATGAACAGCTGGGTTCACAAACCTGCGGTTTTCTATCACAATGCTAAAATACGAGACATGTATAAACTTTGGCATTTGACATGTTCTACAGGTTCCTGCTCCAATAGTATGTCACCCTTTTTTGAGATATCCGGTTGAAGTATTTAGTGACATCTGCAATGAGTTCATATCAAATTGAAGAGCCGCGTTTGTTCATTTTCGTAAATATTTCATAAAAAAATATTTTTTAGGCTTCAAAAACAGCTGAATTAAAAAAGTTTTTTGATTCTAATTTTTTTTCACGGTTTGGCATTCACCTTGTATTATCATCTTATGGTTACATAAAAGCAAAATTTCCTACAACGGTTTTGAGTTCATTCCACAAAATATAATAGTTTTCTGTTCTAGATAGAGTGATAGCGTCATAGTGTTTTTAACTAAGACTAATTAAGCTTTTTAAAAAACGTTTCAGTGAATAATGTAAATAAATTCACATCAACGAACAACTCTGAAAGTTTTTAATCATTCAGATAAATAAAAAACGATTTACTGAAACAAGAAATTTGTGGAGTTTTTTCCCTTTTAAAAAGCAAATTGTCACTGTTGATCAAGGAGCCACCATAGAGTATGCTTGTAAAAATCGCTATCAAAGCGAACTTCCTGCTTTACACAATTAGGAGAAGTGTACACATGTTCATTTCATTCTTCTAAATTTTTGGTTACCTCTATCATTCCGCTGCCATACTTTCGTTCGTTAGTTTTAGTGTACCATTCGGCAGACGCAGAGTTTTAAAATGATATGAATACATTGCTGCAGTAATGAAATAATTTCTGTATTAGTTTCTGCCCAATTCACATCTATTTTCATACTTGTAAGTTTTAATATTTTATTAAGTTGTGTTAGATCTCATTTTCTGATTCATCTATTTTTTGAAAAATCATGTTAATTTTGACTAGTTCAACTGCTCAATTAGTGTTTTGAGTGAGCTTGTATAGTCCGAGCTCATGTATATACTCTTTCACTCTACTGTATTTGAACAATATACATCTAGAAATAACACGAACCTATGCAAGTTATTGTCAATAAAAGAATGTCTGAAACCTATTTGTTGCAACAAATTTAAGCCAAGTTTACGGTAATCATTCAGCTGAAAGTCTGAAGCAAACTGGAGAAGTATCAAGTAAGTGTTGACGCCGGCTGTTTTTTATTTCTAAGGAAAGTTTGATATTTTAGTTTCACATTTTTGTAATCAGCATGCTAGTAAACAAAGAACAGGTTTTAAAATGAAACCCGAAATTCACGGAATGAAAATAGTTCCACTTGGATTATCAACTCTGTTGTTTTCAAATAATATATCATCATTTTGAATAAGTGTTGTTTGATAAATAACATTATTGAAAATCAATATTAAAAAGAGCATACAATTTATATTGCAGTAGTAGTATTATTCTGTCTTACGGTAATACATATAACCTAATACCACCTGTACATGCATTGGGCTGACAGTGACTAAACTGTCAACCACCATACAAATTAGGAGGTTTAACTGGACACCCTTACAGAACCAAAAATCACATCTGTAAAAGCGCTGCGCTATTCTAATGATGCACCAAGACAGCACCTAGAGAGAGAGTATAAACAATCTTATCCATTGGCCAACCACGACAACAGGGTAGGAATGCTAACATATTTCGACCAGTTCTTGTCCGCTGAATACCATATCCTTCCTGTTCAGAACATGACTCTGGTCCGGAAACACCCAGAAATTACTTAAACATTTGCATGCAGCTATTAAATCTTAGCATACATTTTTCTTTGTTCAATAGCGAATTAAACAATACGCAATGGCTTATATTGCAAATTACAAACACAAGTTCAGAAACAAGAAAGGCTTGAACTTGAAACCATCAAACAATATAAAAACTATAAAACTAAAGGAGTCACTCAAGTCTTGCTCACCTTTAAACTGGATTATGATTTGTGGACATTACGGCGCTATTAATTTGTAACCCAGTCGTCTTGAAGCCAATTGCTGTATGTAATGTTTAATTGATTATTCATGTAGATTGGTAAACACGGTTGATAGCTGCTATGTTGACTCAACATTGATATACATGTAGCTCACGCTATCGACTTAAAGCACATGCATTTATAAAAGGTTGATCTAGCAAAGATCAAGACTATGGCAGATGAAGTCCAAACATACAAAAGAGCTAACCCCATTTAACCTATCATTATTACATAACTCTGACTGCCGAATATCCATGAATATATTATCATATGCGTGAAAATAATTACATAATCCTACAGTCGTTCAGTAGCCAATAATTTCTATTAGTTACACGCCTAGTAAACCACCAGTTAATTTTGTCACACTGTTATGACAGAGATAAGTATTGAACCTGATGGCATGGAAAACTGATGGATATGTCGCAGTGGTTTTTACTTTTGGTATGACTGTTGAAAGTGTCAAAGAAAAGCTTTATTCATCTTGGAGATGGCGGAATTCTGGTCAGTGCTATTTTGACGTCGAAACTAAGAATTTTCCTAAAGCCTGATTCTCATATACGTCGCAAAGCAACGACAACAGCACCGCAGGTTATTAGCAGTGAATAAGGAACCTACGCGCCAGGTACCGCCGAGCACTGCCAGTAGTTGCCGGCGGCATCGCAATAGTTTAGCGCTGTTCAAATTTCGCAAAAGGCCACAGGCAAAACCTTCCCGAAATGCACTGTACAGGTGAAGGTCACCATTATAGATATGGCATGGCAAGCGAACATTTCATTTGATTCCGCGATTTTGTTTAGCGATGCAGCTTTATATGTGAACAGTTGTCAACGAGCCTAGCATCGCAAGCATTTTGCTGCGCAGGTTACCGCCGGAGTCTCGCAATCGATATGGGAACCAGGCTTAAGCAGGAGGAAGTACTAAGTCGGTGAATCAAGATGCCAGAATCATGGTTTAGATTTGCCTTCTCTTGTATGTATTATTTTTATGATCAAGTGGTAGTTTATGAATTTACAATTCTGGCAAGACAACTCCGAAAATACTGTTGAGTAACAAAACACTGTTAACTGATGTGTGAAACTACAGTTTATAAGCTGTAACAATTAAAGGTTCTAATTCCACATAAAGATAATACATTGAACAAAGATAATACATCGAACAAAGATAATACACCGAACAAAGATAATACATCGAACAAAGATAATACATCAAACAGAGATAATACATCGAACAAAGATAATACATCAAACAGAGATAATACATCAAACAGAGATAATACATCGAACAAAGATAATACATCGAACAAAGATAATACATCAAACAAAGATAATACACCGAACAAAGATAATACATCGAACAAAGATAATACACCGAACAAAGATAATACATCAAACAAAGATAATACACCGAACAAAGATAATACATCAAACAGAGATAATACACCGAACAAAGATAATACATCAAACAAAGATAATACATCGAACAAAGATAATACACCGAACAAAGATAATACATCAAACAAAGATAATACACCGAACAAAGATAATACATCAAACAGAGATAATACACCGAACAAAGATAATACATCGAACAAAGATAATACACCGAACAAAGATAATACATCAAACAGAGATAATACATCAAACAGAGATAATACATCAAACAGAGATAATACATCGAACAGAGATAATACATCAAACAGAGATAATACATCAAACAGAGATAATACATCGAACAGAGATAATACACCGAACAGAGATAATACACCGAACAAAGATAATACATCGAACAAAGATAATACATCGAACAAAGATAATACACCGAACAAAGATAATACATCAAACAGAGATAATACACCGAACAAAGATAATACATCGAACAGAGATAATACACCGAACAAAGATAATACATCGAACAGAGATAATACACCGAACAAAGATAATACATCAAACAAAGATAATACATCAAACAGAGATAATACATCAAACAGAGATAATACATCGAACAGAGATAATACACCGAACAAAGATAATACATCGAACAAAGATAATACATCAAACAGAGATAATACATCAAACAGAGATAATACATCAAACAGAGATAATACATCGAACAGAGATAATACACCGAACAAAGATAATACATCAAACAAAGATAATACATCAAACAGAGATAATACATCAAACAGAGATAATACATCGAACAGAGATAATACACCGAACAAAGATAATACATCGAACAAAGATAATACATCAAACAGAGATAATACATCGAACAAAGATAATACATCGAACAGAGATAATACATTGAACAAAGATAATACATTCAACAAAGATAATACATCGAACAAAGATAATACATCGAACAAAGATAATACATCGAACAAAGATAATACATCGAACAAAGATAATACATCGAACAAAGATAATACATCGAACAAAGATAATACACCGAACAAAGATAATACATCGAACAAAGATAATACATCAAACAGAGATAATACATCGAACAAAGATAATACATCGAACAGAGATAATACATTGAACAAAGATAATACATTCAACAAAGATAATACATCGAACAAAGATAATACATCAAACAGAGATAATACATCAAACAGAGATAATACATCGAACAGAGATAATACACCGAACAAAGATAATACATCGAACAAAGATAATACATCAAACAGAGATAATACATCAAACAGAGATAATACATCAAACAGAGATAATACATCGAACAGAGATAATACACCGAACAAAGATAATACATCAAACAAAGATAATACATCAAACAGAGATAATACATCAAACAGAGATAATACATCGAACAGAGATAATACACCGAACAAAGATAATACATCGAACAAAGATAATACATCAAACTAGTGCTGGGCGCGGGTACTAATACCCGTTGAACTCGCGGGTTTGTCTTCTCTCGAGTATCGGGTAATAGCAATTTTGAGTAATTCGGTTTTCCGGGTTCGGGTTTTTACTTTCGAGTTCGGGTTTTAGTACACGGATCCGTCGAGTAGTGTGAACAAAAACCCGGTCTATTGCGCCTGCGCAATGAGCACTGTTTAGCCACGCGCCTGCTAAGATTAAACGCTTGAGTAACGATCGATAGAAAGTAGTAAAAATAACAATAAATTGAATAGAATTATTGTAAATTTTAAAATATGTCCGATGTTTGGAAATTTTTCGCGAAAGAGAGCATCACTATTGCTGATGACACGGAGACAGTTAGATGCCTTTTGTGCAATTCAACTATGAAGCATAGTTATGGCTCTACGAGTGCCATGAGAAGGCATATGCAAAAAATTCATCTTAAACAATGGCTTGAGAGGCAAGATGTTGTTGGTACCGTTAAAAACCGTCAATTAAGCTTCAAAGCAGCTAGGGAATCTGCTGCCTCCAAACTAAAAAAATTTGTGCATCCATCTCAGTCAACAATTGATGACGATGAAAGCCTTAGCAGCCAGTCAACGACAACATCATTGGTTGTTGCTACCACTTCACAAGGTTTGTCATATACTATTTTGATATTTAAAACTCATTTAATAGCGAGTGTAGATGAATAGATAAAATTGTAAAATTTTCTCGCTTTTATTTATACCGTTTTTGTTAGACCTTTCCTGTTAGTAAGTTAAAATTTGTTATAGCTGCACCTATTCTCATCGATGATGATGACGACTACTCAGATCTAGCTGCATTTCAAACTCCTATTATTCGCAAAGGAGCCAAACCTAGTTCTAGTGGTGCCTGTGAAAAAGCAAAAAGGCAGCGATCTATCTTATCATCCTTTACGGAACCCTACGGAAGAAACACCGCTCAACATCGGAAGCTGACTTCTGCAATAACTCACTATATTTGTAAAGATGGTGTTCCAGCATATGCTGTTGAAAAAGAAGGTTTCAAAGCAATGATTGCTGAGTTTGATGGAAGGTATGAAAGTAAAATATAATACGTTAGGCTTCATGTTATTCCACCACATGCCAGTTCTGTGAACATTAGTGTTTAGTAGCTATACATGTAATATTTATAGATTGATAGAACTGTTTTTGTGTGTGACCATTTTTCATGAAATGTGGCATACTATAATAACATAAATACTACTTGATATGGGAATGTTTGCAGCCATAATGTATTTTTTATTTAATTATTTATGTTGCTTTTCTTTGGAACTTTGCAGTTACATAATATTAGGATCAATATAGAAATTAAAAAATGTGTTTTGGCCTTACATTTATCATTATTAGTTTACACCAGTGAGTGCCATGTTGTTTGCAATTAGTCTTGATTTTCCACGTTTGCTAGGTATTCCATTCCAAGTCGACATCACTTCAGTCGCTCAGCCATCCCTGAGTTGTATGACATTGTGTATGGCACCATTAAGCAGGAGGTTGCCACTGCTCAGTTTTATGCTGCTACTACGGACATGTGGAGCTCACGCACTAGGGCACCTTACTGTGGGTTTACCATTCATTTTATATCTGACTGGAAGCTTAAGTCAAGATGCTTGCAGGTATGCTTCAACACCAATATGCGGCATCACATTGCGAATTTGTAGCGTTATTAAAAATGAGTTTATTAGAACAAACCTCAATAAAGCGCCTATCGCAAACCAACTAACAAAATTTTAGACATGTTAGCTATAATTGGGATGTGTATTTGCTTTGGAATTTCGGATTTCATTGCTAATAAAAATTAATTTTCAGTGAGGTTCTTGTATTGGTTAGGTATATTTTTAGTAGTTTAGCTGAACAAAGTAACCTTCAGTAAATCTTAATCCTACTCAACAAATTTTATATTTTATTTCGACAATAGAGTGATGCAATATGCTATTGTTTTGTAATTAGTTTTAGCAAGAAAAGCTCGAGTGAAAAGTGTTACATTTTCAAATCAAATGGCTGAAAGTGGCAATCCCATAATTTAAAGAACACATCGTAAATTATTATATTTTGCTAGGTTTTACATGCCCCTGAAGATCATACATCTGAAAACCTAAAAGCTGGCATCATCGGGGTAATTGAAGACTGGGGGCTGGATGAGGCTAAGTTGACTGCTATTTCCACTGATAATGCTGCTAGCATCATCAAAGCATGCAGAGATGGAGGTAACTAATTTCACACTAAATTTTATTGTTTGTGACCCCCTAACTCGCCCTCTTGATTGTCAAGAATTTCTTGTAATAGCAGTTAAACAATTATAGCTGCTATATATATATATATATAGATTGACAAAACGCAGCCTTTTGTTCATGTTTAGTCTGCTATTTCCATTTATACCGTACTTTTCGGACTATTAGCCGCTACTTTTTTTGTTTTGAGCCATGCGGCTTATATAAGGGTGCGGCTATTATGAAAGTTTTTCTTTCACCGCTAGGGCGCATTAACCGGGATCTCCAGTGCGCTTTTAGCGGTGAAAGAAAATACGAAACAATGCCTAACAGTACTGTTCTGTTAGGCGCTGGATTAAAAAGCGTGGGTTTAGACGAAACAGTGCCTAACGACACTGTCTCGTATTAATTAGCAAATTTGCTGCCGTGTTAAAAAGCAGTGAGTTCTGCGGCCTATACAAAGGCGCAGCCTATGTATTGTTTTATTATCGGTTTTTTGAAAATAAAGCAGATGCGGCTTATATAGAGATGCGGTGAATAGTCCGAAAAGTACGGTAAGTGAATTGGTTCACATTCAATCCTTGATAAGCACACAAGTATAGTGAATGCTGACTAGTATACCTAGTTGTGATTGTTTGCAATGCATTACAGGTTGGACCAGAATATCATGTTTTGGTCACCGCCTTAACCTAGCAGTTGTAAATGCACTGAAGGGCGACAAGGCAATAGATAAAGCCATTTCAAGCTGTCAAAAGGTGGCGACCCACTTTGCCCACTCACATAAGAAGAGTCGTCTTCTAGAGGCTGCTCAAGAAGAATTCCATCTGCCAAAACATCATTTGCTAAACGAATGCCCTACGAGATGGGGCTCAAAGTTTGCGATGATCAATCGCTTTCTTGAGCAAGAGTGTGCTGTGAGGAAAGTTCTTTCAGCCGATAAAAAGCACACCCATTTAATACCAACAGGAGAGGATTTGGCTACCTTAGAAGCCATCAGAAGTGCTTTAGAACATGTGGCGCCTTTTACTGACATGCTATCAGGTAGGTTTTGTAAACATGTACTGTTAATATGAAGATTGCCACTACAATCCTAAGCACCTACTATGAATGTGTTTTAAAAATTACTATAATGCGTATGACCAAATGTAAATTAAACATATACTCTGCCATTATACTATTTGAAGGGTCTTTTATTAAAAATTAGATGTTTGAATATTAAAATTTTGTGGCCAAAAATAACATTTAAACATTCTTTCAGGAAAAATAAAATTGAAACATTTTAGTGATGAGGAGTTGGGATGGACATGACTGCTTACTCTTTCCCCTATACTGTTATTGGAGATATATTAGTAAGTGGTCTTTTAGGTTAGCCATATTGAGGCCATACCGTGATAGTCATCTGCTAAATGCTTTAATTATAGGTGAAGACGCAGTCACAATATCACTTGTTCAACCGACGGTCATACTGTTTAATAAACTTCTAGTACCGGAAGAGAGTGACGTTGCCTTGACTCGACAGATCAAGTCCTCCATCTTAGAGTACATCAACAAGCACCATCAGCACAATGCTGATTATTGGCAGCTGCTTTCAAAATGTAGCTTTTTAGATCCAAGGTGAACAATTTATACTAGCATTTTAGTGTGACATAGCTACAAGATACATAGCATAGGCTACACTGCAGGTACGAAGCTTTTGAAACAATGCTGTATAATACTCTACAGGATGAAAATAACATTTTTCCACTGATACCTTAATCATTAGTAAAAAACACAGCATTATAATATAACATGTTGCGAAGGTTTTTTTTGGAAATTTTAGATTCAAAGCTACCCACAATGAGAGTGTGACAGATATTATACTTCGCGAGTGTGAACAGCTGGCTCCAGATGTACGAGAAACAATCACACTAGAGTCTGCCACCACCAGCTGTACTGCTTCAGCAAAACGCAAAAGCTGGGGAGCGTATCTTAATGCTCTCACTACTCCGCCTGCTCTCACTACTGCCAGCGTTGACCGGCTTAGCAAAGAAGTTACATTATATACAAGTCTACCGACAGTAGCTGAAAAAGACTCTGACCCTTTGACTTGGTGGAGCCAGCATGAAACTTCCTTTCCTTGCCTCGCAAAGCTTGCTAAGAAATATTTGTGCATTCAAGCTTCGAGTGTTGCTAGTGAAAGACTGTTTTCAACCGCTGGGAACATTATCACAGCCAGACGAAATAGCCTAAAGCCTGCCAAAGTGAATCAACTGTGTTTTTTATCCACAAACCTGGCATCTCTGTCAAAAAAATAGCTGAGATTTTTATGGGGTTTATGTTTTTTAAAATGTTAGTAAAATTATAACACATGTTTTGTCTATAAAGTAACTGTTCATTAATCTTACATGGTAGAAAATTTTCGAGTTAAATACTTTGCAATCATGTCTTTGCAGGTATTATAATTTTGTCAATGTCAATTGCCCAACTGAATATTGTGTAGAATAGTGTAGTTTTGGTGTATACCATCAGAATCTTTGTAGTTATGAAACAAAAACAAGTTTTTTCACTAATAATTGCAAATTAAGTATATAAAACAAGATAAGCCTGAAAGTAAGGTGCACCCGCATATATTGAACAGCACAGATTTTAGCTACATGGATATTTTACAAGTTTTTGCTCATAGCTTGTGTCCATTAAAATCGATATATTATTTGTATGGAGTTGTCCCCTCTAGCCGAAAAACTAGTACGATTAGCAGTAGGCATGAAATCCGTATCAACAAACCCGATACCCGAAAAACCCGAAGACAAGAAGTGCTCGTGCCCAGCACTACTAGCTACCCGATACCCGAAAAACCCGAACGGAAAGAGATGGGTCTAAACCCGTTGGCCAATAAGTACCCGTGCCCAGCACTACATCAAACAGAGATAATACATCGAACAAAGATAATACATCGAACAGAGATAATACATTGAACAAAGATAATACATTCAACAAAGATAATACATCGAACAAAGATAATACATCGAACAAAGATAATACATCGAACAAAGATAATACATCGAACAAAGATAATACATCGAACAAAGATAATACATTAACATTATGGCAGACTGAAAAACAAAGTGAAAGAAGTAGATGCAATAAAACCTTGATGTACAATTCACTCTACATACAAATTTTTTGACATACAAAGTTAAATTTGAGCAGATATCTTAAATACCACTTATAGAACATGTCTCTACGCTTACAATTTTGTAAGTATAAATGCAAATAGTAAAAATATTAACAGGATATAGTTTAAGTTTTACTATAGCTCGTGTAAGCTGCGGTATAATTTATCACAAATTTCTATCACTCCACCATATTTATCTATTCATTGCCAAACCTATACTTCTCTTATCATGTCTTTAAAGTATGAATATATTTCTATTGTCATTTGTTACAATAATCATCAACAAAATGATGTTTTTTGTTAAATGCCAAAACAAAACTAGAAGACAAATTTAAGGAATTATTGAATGAGTTGAAAAAAGTGTTTTAAAAGTTGATAATCTACTAGTTTTCTGGAAGAGTATTTTGGAATATTCTGGAAGAGTATTCTGGAATATTCTGGAAGAGTATTTTGGAATATGCTGGAAGAGTATTCTGGAATATTCTGGAAGAGTATTCTGGAATATTCTGGAAGAGTATTCTGGAATATTCTGGAAGAGTATTCTGGAATATTCTGGAAGAGTATTCTGGAAGAGTATTCTGGAATATTCTGGAAGAATATTCTGGAATATTCTGGAAAAGTATTCTGGAATATTCTGGTAGAGTATTCTGGAAGAGTATTCTGGAAGAGTATTCTGGAAGAGTATTCTGGAAGAGTATTCTGGAAGAGTATTCTCAAAGAGTATTCTCGAAGAGTATTCTCGAAGAGTATTCTCGAAGAGTCAGGATAGTAAATTGTAGTTAGTAGTAACAGAAAGTTCATTAACTGAAACATAAGATGGTGGATGCAGCATTTTGGTGTCACGGAATAGAAAACGATGTTTGTTATATGTGTGGAATGATAAATACAAATATTTTGGGCATAGTTTACACAGGATTTTAAAACCCGTAACACCAAAGCAGAAAAGAGCAAGTTTTAGGACAAGGCAGTGCTATCAAATATTTTGTGATGTCATTAGCAAAAGTGTGGTGAGCTGGGATATGTGATTAGTAGTACAGAAGTCTTAGTATAGAACCCTGTAAGAGAAATATCCATTTTTGTTGTTGGCCTGGTGAGATGGAGAAATATATATCAATGCCATTGATCAGATGACAATATACAAATTGAAAGTATAACAACAGTGCTATCTTTCTGTTTATGGAATATCTGCATTGCCTCAAAAGAAACATGTTTGATAAAAGCTTGCTTCAAACTTGATTCGTATGTTTGACCATGTACGATCATCGGATATGTTGAGGCTGAATAGTTTTATCAGCCTTCTCTGTGACAAAAATAAAGTAACAATAACAGCCCTCTTTTAACCAACTATTACTTTAACTCAGCTTATTCGTGTAAATTAAAACTTGGAGTGGTTTTTGTATAACGTAAGTGTATATAAAGATTTTTGTAGCATCATATGTAATGGCTCGAGTAATTTTCATAGGTAACACGCTCTCGCATGAATTTGAGCAAATACGAAATACTATAACAATATACATAATATATAAATAATAATATATTTTCCTAGTAAATAGCTGAGCAGTTCGAGTTTAACTCTCTGAACTTTCCTTCTTAAAGCAAACTATGAAAACTTGCGAAAATCAACTGCTGAAACTCCATCTTGCCATTAAGCAAGAATGTTATACGCACACCCAAGTACTGATCATCCGCTTTCATCCTTGAAGTTGTAATCATCTGAGAAATACAAAAAGAATTGTTTGTCTTTTAACGAAGAACCACTTTCCACTTTGGCTATGTAGAGTTATATGATGTATTACACAGGCTTCTTAATTATTATAAGAACAATTGATTATCGGTTGATTATAAATTGTTATATCCACATAAATCCACTGTAAATTTAATTATTTAGTCGTAAACTAAAACAGCTTATAGACGATTTACAGATTTAGATGACTTATATATATTTATTCTGTAGCTGTACTGCAGCATACTGTTTCTCAAGCCACTAGTCAACATGACAATGTTGTATATGAAGTGTATAACCAGGTAAAATGTAGCACATCGTAGTGTCGTAAGGTCTGAATAACTTCTATATAGGTAATGGCTTGCATGATGGAGAGGAAACAGGTAACTGACCAGGTAAAACAGGTACTATAGGTGCTCATGTTATTATCATTATGTGATCTTGACTCTGCAAATATTCCTTATATGCATAATATTCTTATGAACATTAGTTATTTGCTTAATATAGACCCTATTTTTTAATAAAGTTTTTTAGCTCATGAACAAACTTACGCTACCTAACCATGGAAAGTGCAATGTGACCTTTTATGCTATCATCACGAGTGAAACATACAACACGCTTTATAGTTTAATACACGCATTATAGTTAAACCATAACTGTCACGTACAACTTTTATCGTTTCCTCTAGGTAAATCAGACACGCTGATTTCGATTTTGTACTCAAAATAAAAATTGGTCCACTTACCTTCAAAGTCATTAAGGCTTTTTTAAAGCGTTTCAATATCCGTCTCGAAAACAACACAACCGGCATTACGAGCTCCGCCCATAAATATGTGACGAAACCTAGCTTTTTCAGGAACGGATGTCACGGATGTTTAGTCCGATTTAGAATAATAGAGATGGGTGTCTTAAAACCCATTATTATCTAAATCCAGCCTGTAAAATAATCTCAGTCTTTTATGAAACATATATAAACTATTTAAAATTGCTTGTAGCTTGTTACATGATGTTTAAATAGGCTGAACACCGAGAAAAATGAGCTCAAAAAGCGCGGTTTTATCACAAGCTAACGTTGTTATCGGGCTTTTTTGAGCTCATTTTTAAATATGCAATGTTAAATAGCTTATCTACCTTTCAGAAAACACTGAGATTATTTTTAAGGCTGAATTTAGATAATACTGGATTTTAAAACACCCATCTCTATTATTCTAAATCGGTCTAAACATCCCTATTTAACTTCCATTCCTAAAAAGCTAGATTATGTCATGTATTTATGGATGGAGCTTGTTGTGCCAATCGTGTTGTTTTCGAGGCCGATATTAAAACGCTGTAAAAAAGCCTTCATTACTCTGAAAGTTAGTGGACCAATCTTTATTTTGAGTACAAAATCGGAATCAGCATGTCTGATTTACCCAGTAAATACAATAAAAGTTGTACGTGACAGTTATGGTTTAATAAGCTTCTCTGTTAGTGTGAGTAATACCTTTGTTATTAACACTATTGACGGTGCAGTTTGTATGGATATGTCCTCCTCAAATATACTGGTTTATCTGGACAATCTAGTTCAAAAATACTTACATTTATATATTAATTTTTGTTCATATCATGGTTGATGTAACATCTGTTTAGGGGTTTGACTATATGTATAAAGTGGAAAAATGTCTCCCATTTAGATGGGAGATCACAAAGTGCTGGCATGTACAAACAATTGTATAAATCCGGATATTTTGTTTCAAACAGGTAGTTCTGCTATAATTTGGCATAAACTTGAAAAATTTGCAGAAAAAATAGTTGAGAAAAATAGTTGCAACACTGCCATGTTTTGAGAAAGTTCGAAAGTCATATGTTCAAAATAACTTTGGGATGGAATCTAATAACTGTTGAAGTTTACTGTCGTATGCTCAAATGACACTAACGAGAATTTTGGCCTGTTTCTTTTAAGCAGTCTTTAGCTGGCATTTCCTAAATAGCTTGTTAAAATTACACCATCATTCTCTCAAGTTTCAGCGAGGAGGCAAGTGCATGTGCACCAAGCACTAATCAAGTCCTCATAGTGCAGATAACTGAGCTTAGTGTTATCAAGATAAGAATACTCCATAAAACCACTAGTCATGTCAGGTACTATCAAAATTACAAGCCCTTGCTATATCTACATGTAGATAACAGTCAGAAACATCATAATTTGTTGTTGTAAAGATTAAAAACAATGGCAAGAAAAAATATGTTATATATTATATTTTTACAAAGGACCAATTCCTGCTATTACAAACATGTTGAGGAACTGATTTGCATGTGTTCGGAAATATTCTTTAAAGAGCTTCTCTTAGGATCAGACCCAAATAAGGTTTTTCTAAATCAAAAAATTTCTAAATCAATTGCTAAACAGTAAAAATGTTACTTTGCTCAAGGAAAAAAAGAAAGGACAGATTTTGTTTTAATCATGAGTAAGGATTTATGTATTCTCAGTGAGATTATGTATAATTTTGTATTCTTTGCCTAGCTTTGTTACTATAGAGTCACGAGTTCCAGACAGACAAAAACTATCAGTTAGTTTCCAAATCTCTTCTGAAGAGTCTGCTCAGAGTAAGGCTTAAAATTGTGGTTGCCCTATGTACGCATATTAGATGAATGCCCGGGTGATAAAAGTCTTTGCACAGAAAACTTAAATCTATTTTTATTTAACGTATAACAGCAGTTACCCTTTTAACTTTCAAACTTCATATCATAAGAAAAGTTTTTTGTGCAGTTTAAATAAATTAAGAGAAAAATAAAACAGTTGTCAAGGCTTTCAAACTTTATCAAACAACTGTAACTCTCAAACTTCATATCATAAAGAAAATGTTTTTTGCAGGTCAGATAAATTAAGAAACAAGATAAAACAACTATCAAAGTGTTTAAATATAAATGTGAAATAATTAGCAATAGCTAAACTAAGTCTATTTGGCTACGATTACAATAAAATATGATTTGACAATGATACAATTAATACGAACTGATAAAAAAAATAAAAAACCCCGAATATGTAGAGGTAATACTCGAAATAATACACATGTCAGTGGGGCCAATGTGAAATAATACACTTGGCCTTCACCAATTTTTTAATTAAACCTCACGAAAAACCAGAAATCGAAGTTCACGAAAAGCCGAAAAAATATTGTGTTTCATAGTTTAAATTAATAACTCTATGAAATTTTATTGTGTCTCATAGAGTTAATAGAGTTTCGATTAACAGTTTGTTTAGCGTATAAAATCGGAAAAAGGGTTTATAAAGTATATAGGCTTTGAGTAAGGACTGTGATCTGTAACAGCTTTCGTGATCTTGTGGATAGAGATTTTGATTGCGTATTTGCGGTTGCAGTCTTTGTGAGTTCGAGGCCAGAAGAATTTGAAATTTTAATATCCAAGATTTTATTAGCTATAGCCGGACAGACTGACAGATATCCAAACAGACGATGACGACAAACTTTGAGACATATATATACAAATTCATTCGCTACAAGAAAGAGCTATTTGTGTTCCCATTGCAAAGAGTCGCACAATTTTCATAGAGCCTGTGTCTTCCTGCTGGAAATTCCTAGACCTGGCTTACGTTTACCCAGTTTGATAAGCAGCACTCTACTGGCTAATGGAGTGTTGAAACCGGACTATTATATATATACAAAAAGCCTCTAATTGCTTCTACTTTCACATTTATAAACTTTATATGTACTTTTTAGCATAATATTGTGGTGCTGTAATGATGATTGAGTTGAGGTGCCGATTACTAGTCCAAACAGCTTTGTTGTCTATTTATTGCAGAAGTGTCTGAAACACTAGAACTCTACAGTATGATCAGACTGTCCAATTTTAGTTCTATCTCTTGTGAAGAACATGCAGTGATTTGAGTATTTACATAGAGCGCCAGTTATATATAACTGATATAACAATGAAACGACTGCAGGTAAAACACATTCAAGGATGAAGCATGAATAGTGTCAGGCGAACAGTTGGGCTGCAAACAAAGAACATTGCTAATAAAAAAATGTTACTCACACTCCAGAGAAGCATATTAACTATAATTATTGCAGCATGTTGTATGCTTTACGTGGGATAATAACACAAACGGTCACATTACATTTTTCTTGGTCAGTTATTTCAAGTTTGTTCATGAATTTAAAAAAATTTCACTAAAATATTTGTGAAGCAGGTATGGGAATAGAGAAAAAACTAAACAAACTGCTTCTACAGATTTACAAAGTAATGAAAAACAATTGAGAATCCTCGATCCGGCCATAGCTGATTCAGATGGTTGTTAATCGGTTACTAGGCATTGTTTCAGTTGTTAGGCATTAGTTATCGGTAACTAGGCAATGTTTTTCAGTTTCTAGGCAGATGGAGCTAAATCAAAAGTCTACTGAATGTTGACAAGTTTACTTATATCAACAGTTGTCAAATGCAATAAAAAATTTTCAATTTTTGAATACATTTTCGAGCAGTTTGCCAGATCTGTAAAATTGCCTTTAACATGACAGCTGCTTGATAAATTTTGCCTTCAGTGCTAATAAAGTGCACTTGAACAATTTTCCCACGACCAAACACGAGCGGAGCGATTGTTTTGGAGATTTATGATAAATGCATATGTGCACACAACTCACGAAAATTATTCATCAATGGCCGTCGCAAACCCTTGTACCGAAATCTCATCAACAAATTTAACCATTTTTCAATGGAGTCGTTTAGGTATAATAACGATGCAAAACACATATAAACCTATTTAAATATGTTATAACTAAGTCTTTATTATTTGTAGAAAACTTCTTAAACCTTACCCATCTGATCGGATTATACATAAATAGACAGATTAATTCGGACTAAAATCGTTATTAAAACTTGACAAGCCTTATTTTTATCAAAATTAAGACCAGCAAAAGAAACACTGAGCGACAGAGAATAGAACCATTAAGTTGTGCGTATTTCACCAAAAAAAATGTGCACATTTCACCAGTCTATAGCATTGTCGAATTGCCTAAGGTTTTTGTAATTAACGTAGAAGTGCTGAAAAGTTATCGTTTCTTTTTTGCCGATTTCAAAGTAACTGACATTTTGGACACTTAGGAGTACTTTGGTATTCCAACTGATGTCCAAAGCAGTGAAAGTAAAGAAAATGGCGATGGTATTTTTTTTAAAGATTCTTATGAGATTATTACAATATTTAATTATAAGAATAATTATTCGATTTTATAAGATTTAATTATAAGAATAAGCATTCGAATTTACAAGATCAAAGTATATAGTGACAGATGTTGGGCAATATGTTACTGTTATTATTTTTTCTAAATAGTTTTGTTAAATAGATTTTCTAACAATCTATATAAATATCACACCTTCTTGATATTGTTAGCTATGACGTTTTGAAATGTAAACAAAATTGTGCATTGCTTTTCTATTATTACTGTATTACTATATTAATAATATTGGTTATTCTAATAATATCAGTGCATTTTACTTCTAATATTGCACTTCTCCTATTGCGGGGAGAGATATAAAAATATATAATCTTTTTGTTTCATTATTGCTGTTTGTTGTACATAATAACACCCAGTACATTACAGCTACCATTGCAGTTATCCTATTGCACTGCAGTGCCATTTGACTGCTAATATTGCATTTCTCAACCATCAGTACCCTTTCTTTTTTCCGATATTACTTTGGTCGTGGGCTGTATGACAGGGGAATTTCTAGTTTTAAATGATTTTCTATTGAAAATTTTGCAATTTTTGATAATAGAGCAGAGGTGGACAGTTTACTTTTTAATATAAGCGCGTGCTATTATGCATTTTTCTGGCAGCAGAAAGAACATCATTCATGGTCACCATTGCAGCTTCAAGTGTTTTAAGGTATACCTGGGTTCGTTCGTTTAGCATTACATAACAAGGATTAGATGTTAGAGAATGTCTGTACCATGCAAGACCTTTTGCAATTGAGTATTATGAAATATTCATACACGAAATGTTTTGCTGAAACATAATGCATTGTCAGCCAGTACTCAAGGAACAAGCTGCGCTATCATCCATTACTTAAGAAAGAAATAAAAATACAAGCTTTAATAGATAGAGTATTAACTTTATATAATCACCTTGAAAATATGAGTATGCAAGCCAATACGCTTATGTCAAAATAGTAGAGGGCTAGAAATATTTTGGGTGAACATCCAATACAGATACACAGAGATAAAAATAATGGAGGGGAGGGAAGCGATCACTACATATATATCAGTTATTCTAATCACTGAAATGATATGTAATGACATAATCGTTATGGCACTAGCATGTCATTTCCTTACCTCTCAGAAAAAAGAGTTTTCAGCAGTGGGTTAATCAATAGACAAAAAATTAGATACATCGTATATACAACACAAATAGAGGCAAGTGAGACCATAAAGTTATTAGAAGTTTTCAGTATATACACAGAAGTAGTAGTGTGTCTTGAGCGGCATTGTTAACAACATTAGCATAGAACTTGTTTCATTTTTAAAAATATATATATAAGCTATAAATACTATAGAAATGCATAGAAAAAGTGTGTCCATTTTCACATTCATATCACAGATAATTTGGGGATGCACATTGGATAATTTAGTGATTTTCAGATGTCAGGATTCAAAGTAATTGCTGTTATGAAGCTTTGACTGCAACAGCCTTAGGCCCTAACATCTTCTTTAAAAATGAGGCTCGGTCTTCTATTGAACCTCCTTCACCTGTTGGAACAGGAGGCTTGTTGTTCAATGACGACCGTTGGCTTTTTGGTCGCATGGCTCCAGCGACTGAAGTGGTTCCTGTTCGAGATACAGAAGATGGTGTTCGCCGAACTGTTCTCGTACTAACTGGAGAACTTCCATCACCAGCCATTGTCTTTCGAGCGACCTTTTTATGTGTCACTTTGTCGCTTGGCGAAGCAGCCTTACTAGGGCTAGGTTTACTGTTTAAGGAAGCGCGCTTAACTTTTACAGACTTGTCTTCGGTGGTAGTAGAAGTAGATGCTACGGAATCAGCAGACATAACGCTTTCTCGTGAGGCGGCTCGAGAGACAGACGACACTGGGCGAGACTTAGACGAGCCAGATAGTCTATCAAATACACCATTAGCAGCAGTTTTTGATGATGAGCTTGCTGTCCGAGGAGCTTTATCGCTGCTGCTTCTTACCATGCCAGTACTTGACCCAATTTTGCTACGAGTTGCTGTGGATTTAGTGGAAGGTGTTTTTTCATTAGCAATCTTCTTTTTGGTCAGCCCACTAGATGTTTTTCTAGCTGTTCCAGCAACTTTCTTTTTAGGTTTCTCAACAATGGTTTCACTGCTACTCGTGCTGTTATCTTTGAGGGTAGAAGTGGTTCCTTCTAGAGAGGCACTCGCAATGGCTTTGAGATCTATTGCGTCTATAGTACTACTGTAAGAAGTTCGATTACTAGCCGTGTCCCCATTCATTTCAACTCCAGAGTCTACACACGTCTGGTCATCTCTACTGAAATATTAGAAAAATATGTTTTTTTCTGTATTATATTAGTTTTCTGGCAACTTCTTCAAGTATTACTGCTTCTACAGTGAATATTTACTTGTACATATTAGTGGAGGTCACAGACACGCCACTGAATCTATAATGTTTCTAGCTAGAGTCCAAAGAAAGAAACCTACCTGATCTCTTGTGGAGTCGTAGATTTTTGACTAGGTGGCTTATAGAACATTCCGTTATCTTCATCATCTGTACTATAGAGGTTCTTAAACTTGTTCGAAATACGACTTCCAACTTTGAAACTGTCAGATCGTTTTGGCGGCTGCCTTTCCTCCTTCTCTTCCTCCTCTCGCCGGGTCCTCAGAGAGTGCAAGAGACCTGCTGCTACTTCTCCTGTAAAATAGTGTTCAGTAAAATTACTGGCATGAAAAAGTATATTATAAAACAACGGACCTGAATAGACATACAGTAAGTTACGCATGATGACTTGAGTCAACCTCTCAGTATAGACAAGCCAAAGTATGGTGCATGTATTAATGTCATTTTGTTCTTCCGCGACTTGTTTAAAATATGCATAGAAGAAGGGTGTAGTCTCTGCGGTTGTGCTAGTAATGACATCTGCTAGACTACTTGCTAACCTACGCTCATTGTTCCAAACTAAAGAAACTTCCAAAGTAAACTAAAGGAAAACTTTCAAAGACAAACTCATTTTTGTGTCTTGCTTAAGATATTGTTTTCAGATGTTGTTTATATTTTCCCTTTTGCTGTAAGGCTACCAGGATTTAGCAGTGGTTTCTCTAAGTAATCATAGTACGGGTAATTAGTTCAGTTTCCTCAGCAAAATCTGCATGTTCTGGTAATTACCACGCCTTCAGCTGTGAATACTAATTACCTGTCAGTCGTAAATAAGGCACTCGACAAGCGTCAAGCCCACTAAAATTTGACAGAGGATGAAGTTATTTTAGGTGATTTGAGGACAAGTGATTGGTCGGAGCATTTAAACAAAAAATATATAAAGTTTTTCCAAACTTTCTCAAAAATATAAAGTTTTCCCCAACTTTCACAATTCTCAAAACACCACAGCTAAGTTTATCTTGAAAGTCGATGCTCATCTTAATAGTTATTTTGCTTCCCTAGCCTGTAGTTGCCGCTGCTCATGTCTATGTAAATTTGTGATAAATTGCTATATGATAGTAAAAACTGTCTAATTTACAGCCCTGCCAAAAGACTCCTTGAAATAATAAGATGAACTGCTAGCCACATACAGCTGTAATACTGAAAATAATAAGTACTCAACCATGAGAAGCCTACTTAATCGGAGTTGTCACGGTACAAAGAAAGTTTGCTATATAAATACATATGGTTGAGTGAGCAGGGCGCACGCACATGGCTTTTTAACGGTCATTGTGCAAGGTACACCTTTGCATTCTTTTGCCTGTAAGACCAATTGGTATCATCGATGCATGGAAGAAATAAATTTGGAATAGGTGAGTGAATATTTTTAGCAATCAAGTTTGAGTTTTTTTAATCTTATTTACGATGCAATGTGTTACTTTAGCTTACCGTCTAGTGAATCTGAAAAAAAGTTTTTTGGCCAGAAAAGTAAATGTTTTTACAACTTTTGCATAAAAGGAAGGCCTAGAATTATTTATAAACAGTTTATGAAATTTTTAATTTTGGCTGGATATTTTTCGTATCAGAACGTACAGGTAAGCTAATGCTCAACTTTGCATGCTGCATGCAAAGGAAATGCTTAACAGATATCAAGAAATCCTATCCAGCTAGCAAAGAGATCAATGGATCAGTCAAGAGGCTAGCATTGTTATCGAGAGAGGGTTAAGCTATTACCTTTGTTTTAAAGCATTAACTCAAACAGAAGATTGGATAATAAATGTCTAGCCATATCATTGGTCAGGTTTTCTCTCAAATACTTCTGTTATTGGTCAGCTGGTCTTCAACATACTTTCATTGTTTTAGGCTCATCGTGTTACTTGAAGATCAAGCGGATCTAGGAGAAGCGCGAGGATACGTCGCAGCTAGGACTTACAGACAAAGATAAATAAACTATTTTATTTTGGAAAGGTTATTTGGGATGTTACTTATCGTTTCACTAGCAACGCTTGGTGTGCTGTCCTGTCTTGCTTTCATCGATGGACACGTGTCACACCACAAGTTTTCTCTCGCTGCCGTAGACATGGTGGTAAACGCAGATGTGTTGTACCAAGACTGTTATGTGGGTAATATTTCTCACGTCACATTTCATAACAAGTACGCTTACGGTAAGTTCACTACTTGCAAGCACAATTCTGATCCGATAATCCCAGTCGAATGGACAGACAGCGTTGAGGCGCTGCTCTCATACGGAGAAGAGGCTAGTGAGCTTTATTCTCCGTGCATTGCCAGCCACTCGTGCTCGCAGCTCGACTTAAGGGATTGGAAGGAGATAGCCTTAGAGCAGTTTGTCGCGGGTGAATATTGCGAGAGGGAAGAAAGCGGTGACGACTCGGAGTGCTTGGGCTGGAAAACTGAGGCTAATCATACCTTGGTACGACAGATCATAGAGTCAATGTATCTTGTCATAGAGTACGAGTGCTCACTAGATACTAGAAGAATGAAACTACTTATAGCATCGGTAATATCGAACTCCCGGCAAAATTGCTCTACCGTAAGAATCGCTGCAAACCAGTGGAGATGCCCTGCTAGTGTCAGTCCTTATATACTACACATCACTGAACAAGCCGCTGCCGTTAGAATCAAAACATTGCCAACTAACAGACAACTAGTCAAAAAAATTCAGCAAGCAGTTGATGAGGGCGGAACTGGTGAAACTCGCATTTGCATAGCAGATGACCTCTGGTCTATTCGTGGCGGCTACCACTCCCTGTTGAGAACATATCCTAACTCTCTTCAGGTTTACTATGACTGCTCAGAAAAACATAGATGACCTATAACTTTAACAACTGATGGAGCTGTAATAATCTAAGTCTGGTGTGATGTCGCTCCAGAAAAAAAACCTGTTCTACACGTGCGTCTGCAGCTGACATTGCTAGTGTTATCATTTATGTTCGAATATAAATTTTCAAATATCCACCTACTTAATTCCACTCATTATTAGCATTTTTTAAACCTTTATAATTTACTATGATACTATCACAAAAAATATTGAATACTTTAATACTAAACATGTAAGATTATCCTCCCCTATATCCAGTTCACAACCATTAGACTGAAACTGCATAGAATTGAATGCATTCTTGCAGCATATTTCTGGTCATAGCTATACTTCACTGAGCTATTTTAGGCTGCATATCAGCTGCTCATGTTACCCTAAACAGTCAGAATATTGAATATTCTTCTCTGTTATAATATGAAATGAGTTAAAAGAATGACATGGTTATACATGACTCAAGCCACTTAGGTTTTAGCAGCTGTTTTCATTAAATTGACATTTAGAGAGGAAATTGTTTTTAACACTATTTGTTGTACTGGTTTATTTATTTTAAATCAATGATATAAGAGTTCAGACTTGTTTGATTAATTCATTAAAATATAAACAAAAATATTTCTCAAGCAGGATAAGCACTCTGTTAGGCATTTTTTGCATGTTATACATTTAAAAAATATATTTTATACACTCTAAACCCATTATAAACATGTTTTATCCGCTCTTAATACATGTTATACATTGTAAACATATGCTATACGCTCTAAACATACGTTATTCATTTAAAAGCTTGTTACACATTCTGGATATAAGTTATACATTATAAACACTATTGTCCTCAATGTCATACATTTGATATATGTAATGCATTCTAAGATTGTGCTATACAGTCTAAACTTGCGCCATGCGGTATAAATATTCTGTAATGTGCTTTACATTCTAGACAAATTGTATATTCTAAACACACGTTAAATATTCTGAACATACCTTCATGAGAAGCTTCACTTGAGATACTGTTGACTCTTTGCAAGACCTTTGAGCTAGTCTTGGGTTGAGATTCTGCTGATTTACCAATGCTTTTTGTCTCCTTACTTTTACGAGCCCTACAGTTGAGATTTAAATATGAGTTCTACAGTTGGAAGTCAACTATGAAACCTACAGGTAAGATTCAAATATGAGTCCTGCAGTTGAAAGTCAAATATGAGTCCTGCAGTTGAGAGATAAATATCAGCCCTACAGTCGAGAGTTAAATGCACTAGATACGTGTCAACTAGGCCAGTAGTTCTGTCGGTTAGCTTCCAGTCAGATACAGCTCTAAGTTAACTTTCACTTCGTGTGAAAATGGGTTTTGAAAACTGCGGAGTGAGATGAGTTTTATTATGGGAGTCGACATATTATGCATGCATAAATAGCAACCTTAATTTTACTAACGCTGTCCGCTATTAATGAGGTCTTACCTGTACCACATTACCATTTATGTTAATTAGCATTGAAATATTACACGTATCGCAATATAGCGTTATTCATATTACAAGCTCTCGTGTTCATCTCTTTGTTGCAATCTTTGCTAAAAAAGGTTCGACTGTGCATACAAGTAAAATTTGCTAGTATCTCATTATAACCTACTTGCTTGTTGATGCATCTTTTGTCGACTTTTTCTTTTCCGGTTCATCTTTCTTGTCTGCAATGAAACATGAAACAAACAGTGGTATTTTTCATGCTATTACATATATTATTATTATTATTACTATCATTATTATTATTAATATTTCTATTACGTCTAGAGGTTTAGAGATTCATACTAAAGGGAAAACAGAAAACTTTAATCCTTACTGGTTGCTGTGGTCTGTAACTTTTGCAAAACAGATGCTACGTCATGCTTTTTGTTGTTGTACCGTTCTGCCATCTGATCTTTGAGAGAAGCTCTCTTTTTGTCACTTCTTGAAAAAGGAGACAACTCCTTGCTTTCATCATTCGGTCCTTGATATTTTGTGGGCACAATCACTTTAATCTTTTCATCTTCTGCTGGTTCTGGCTGCCCTGGTAGCACAGCCTACAAATTTTACACAGAAAACTGTCATTTACATTGTTAGCTTGCAAAGATCAAAAGTCACACGAAATACATGTATATTGTTTATTGCTCGCGGCATCTAATGATGTTTATTTAGCATCTCAACAACACAAATAAACATAAAATAAACAAAACCAATAAAATAAAATCATTTTTGTATACTCAAGAAAATGCTGTTTTAATAAAAGTTGGCTAATATTCGTTTTGGCACCTAATATTTTGGCGCCTACCCCCATCCATTGGCATTTCAAAGTTTCTTGTTTGTTTATGTCGGTCTTTGCTGACTACTTGATTAAGGTCATTTACCTCTTGCAGTCCATGTAAGTTGCTGAGACTGGCTGGTTTTGGGCGTTCAAGTGAATTGTTAGCTGATTCGCCAGAGACGTCTGCTTCATTGTCAGAGCTTCTGGCTGCTGGTGAAGCATCTCGACTTTTTGGTTTGATTTCTTCTGCTGAAACTATTTCGGGTCGAATTCGTCGTCTCCGCAAACTTTTCTTTCGCTCGAAAGGCTATAATAAGTATTGAAAAATGTTATATCAAATATATTATATTACATTATACAAGGTGTATTATATACAAATCTAGTAAATCGTCGTTACAATAAAATCTGCTATTCCATTAACATCAAGCGAGTAGATGTTGCACTAGCAATACAAATTTGCAATTATCATTTGACGGTGTTTGCAGCATACCTTGTCATCTTCTGTTTCTTCTGCTTTGACAAGAAAATCAAAAAGTGCTTCAGAGTTGTTTGTGGAAACTTTGGAGTTTGGATTTGGCCGAACTCTTTTATTCGAAATATCTGCTGGCTTCTACAAAATGAAATGGATTATTATAAGAGTTGTCTTCTTTTTAAACATATACATTTATTAAGCTTTGTCTCCCCTTATTAACAGGAAACATTACAAACTGCAAAAGCTGGCATAGATTTATATCGATTTATAGGTAAAAGTTATAGTAAGGAATTATTTTTAATAAAATTAAAACATATCACAAAAATGTAATGGTTTTCTCACTTTTTTTTGTTTTATGAAAACTTTGCACTTGGTACTATATAGTGCACTTTTTGGTTACATATAAACTGTGTAATTTAAATTTGATTGTGTTGTAAGAAAGGAGAGCTGGTTAGCACTCCCCTTGACAAGGACGGAATTGGGCCTTCGGGCTACAACACACATAAGGCTAGGTCTCCTACTTTGAGACCAACCATTTTTCGCTGATATCCCTTTGGCAGAAAAAAAGACCAGAATGTTGTTTACCGGTTGTGGAAACGACATTTATGTCGATTTCGGTAAACGTTTATAAAGTTGTCGCCTAGTAATGTTAAACAAAGGATATGAACACTAGTAAGCTTTAAATATCATCAACAAAATATCAGTCGATGATTTACTATATGAAACGATTATCTGAGAGGTGTTGCTTTGTGCTAAAAGCTAAACAAATCGCGCCTCCTTGGAAAAGACTAAAAGTTGGAAAAACCAGTCAACATCGGCTCGACTTTCAAAACGGTAAAATAAAAGATTATTTGATCCTGCGATCACAAGTGATTTTTTGTCTGATCAGAATAAAAATAATTCAAATGATAGAAGTGATGTAAACTTTTTGGACCTTTAATATACTTGGAATATACAGAGAAAACGATCGTTATGGTGGCTCGCACGGCTACGTTATAGCGTTTGACTCTACCAAAAAAAATGCTTCCAAGCATTTCATACAGGGACAATTGCACATGGTTGTATTTTTTTGAGTATTAGATATGTAAATGAATGTTTATGTACAAACATTTTTGTTCATAGAAATAAATTTATGATTTGAGCTATGCATGTTCATAAAATATCGATTTTATTGAATTTTCGAAAATAAATTATACGAGTTTCAGTTGTTTTTGGTAGGCTTATACCTGGTCAAAGGGTTAAGAATCTATTCTTACATGCACTTCTGGAATGTTATTATTAGGTTCTGGTGTCGCAGGCCTGTTCTTGTCATCCAAAAAATTGAACTGTGGCAAAGGGTTAGAGATTTTCTTTTCCAGCTTGGGAAGACTGCTATCAGGAGCATCGGTAGACTGTAAACTGACCTGAAAGGCAAATTTGTTCACTTACAATACGCATATCAAAACATTTTCTCAGATATTTCACATGGGTCTCTGATAAGCGGATCAAAATTTTGCTAACAATTTGCCGGGAATTTCTGGATATGGCTCTTTACGCTGCCTGAATCAATCCCATAGCCATATATCAATGATTAAATTAGCTATCTTTAGACCAAGAATGCTAGACAAACCTTTTTCACTTTTGTTACAGTGAAAGCTGTGTCACCAAAACTTTTCTTTTGAATGAAACCGCTTCTGATGTCGCCTAAGATATTGTCAACAATATGCGACTCATCATCTGGCTCTGATGACAGAGATATGGAACTGTTGCGGTCTCCTGCAGTGGTTCCTGAAATAATAAGGCGTGTTAGAATCACTGTTGCTTGATAATGACATAATGATTTGCTAATAGTTACTTGTAATAAGTGCATAAGGTATCCTAAGATGGTGCAACACCTCATTATGGAAGCCCAGGGCATGGAATATAGTATTAGCTATAAGCTGTGGTTACTAAGCATTACATTAGAGAGGGTGACTCACCAATCTGGTCAACACGTCGTCGCGAGACTGTGTTCCCTTGCCCTGCTTGCTGCTCCTGTTTCTGCTTCTGACGTTGCAGCTGCTTTTTCTCCACGAGCTCACGCTGCTTGTTCTCGGCAATGGCCTTCTTGAACCTCTCACAGAAGGTTCTACAAGAGAGCCAAACTTAGTCTAATATATCCAACACCTAATATAGTTAGATATCTCAAATAATATCTGTTGACTATTTTTTAAATTTATATTCTACGTTTTAGGTAATTAAGTTACTATTCTGCTGCTTGCCTGCCTTGAGTCGGCTTTTCTGACTTAATTAGCATTTTTTCAAGATTATTTAACAGAACTTAAAGCCTTAACTCGAGCTAATCCATTTTTAGTCTGCAGGTTCTGAACAGCACAAAGGAGTCTCCGCTTGGCTAATAATAGACATCACCAGTAAGCCTACTTCTCAATGTCTTGGTATGAGCTTATGTAATTGCGGTGTATCTTGTAATTGTGTCTCCTAGCAGTACTTACGGCACAAACCAGTAAAATACCATCAGAAAAACTTATTTTAATTCCATTTAGCAGCTCAAAGTTATATATAAGCTCATTGTTGTTCTCCAAGTCATATATTTCATGATTCTTCAAGAATCATGAAATAAATGAGATTCTTCAAGGCATAGCTAGACTTTGTTTTGTCATTCACACCATGCGCATGTAAACCCTTAAAGATCAGGTAAGGTACATGTTTATAAGTGCATTGTTACACAAACAATGGTTCTGTGATCAGCCTGAGTTCATTGGCAAGAGAACCTCAATGGTTGGAGACACGCCCAGTTGCAGAGAGCATTTTTAGGTTGGATGTCATTTTTGTTACAACTAGTGGTCTGACCAGGAATTGAACCCCATCCCTGTTGTTTGCAGGTCGGGTTCTAGACCACTAGGCCACAACCACTCTCTGTTACTATTCATTTCATACCTCATTATTGTAAAGCACTCCTCAAGCTTGAAGGTTTTCGGATCTTCTGCAAAATATTCAGCTAGATCTTGTGTGATGGCGTCGATCTCCTTGATGTCAGCCTGAACAAGGGCAACCTCTTTGCCCGCACTGGTGAGGAAGGAAGAGAACTGCTTCTGGAGGTCGGTAGATGACTGCTCTAGTTTTGTTGTTAGAGATTTTACTGTGTTTGCCAGCTGCGTGATATCAGCTGCCAGAGCATCTACATTCACCCTGTAAGGTGACAGGAAGTATAAATACAATTAATTTCTAAAACATGCAGGTACATGTGGCGTTCTCATTACAAAGTTAGTTTTTCAAGTTCTGGCAAACCGGATACTCCCCGAGTTTGGGGATGAAATTTCACATTTCATTCATACCGTTATCATCTCTGCCTACTATTGGCTTTTAACCGTCTTACCTGAGTTTTATGGAAAAAAATATTTTACTTCTAATTTTTGTTATCAAATAGTGACAAAGTTTGTATGACTACAACCAATTGTAAGTTTATACCGTCACATTTAAATCACATTTGAGTTACTGTTAATGTTGGTTCACATTTCTAGTTACTGTCTCTATCATCATTCCCTACATATTTTATAGGTGAAATTACCCAAAGCGGTAAGTGTTTGCCTTGACCGAGCACCTAATAGCGCAAAAACTTTTCAGAAAACTCTCCTCAGCGATCCTAATATCGCAGCTCTTGTTCTCCAAGCAAAAAAGGTGTGGCTTTGATCAGTGTCAAAATCAAGCAAAATAGTTTACTATGACAATGAACAGTTTCTATCTCCTAAGGTCACCAAGATTTCACGTACAGCATTGCAAAGCATTAGACAAGAGTTATCCTTTCTTTGTGAGTATTAGACAACTCCTAGTGCATAACTTACTCAGCCGTGTTCTTGAGATATTTGAATGAGTCTGATAACTGTAACAGCGAAGGGTTATGCTTCTCCGCCTGTGTAACAACCACGTGCAGCAGGTTCATGCGCGGCTTGTTCGCTCGCATTTCACTGAGTTTGAGTAGAGATGTGATCTTAATACCAGCTGCATCACCCACATAAGCTCCCTACAGCGACAAATAGTTGCCATTGTCATCAGGAAACAAGAATGGGACATCAAGTACTTCCTTGATGAATGTTTAAAATTTTATAAGCAAGGAGCTTAGGACTGCGACGGGCAAACGATATCAGTGAGATTTGTATTCAACATTAGCTGTGTTCAACTCTCATTGTTGATTGGCTGTTATCAGATATACATATCAAATTATGATGAGCCATTAATATAGGTCCTTGTTCTGAGGCATAGCTGATGATCATAAAATGTCGTGAAATGTGGACAGAATAAGTTAGATGAAGTACCATTAACTGGCTCATATGTCAAAACACTTATCGCTGAAATTATAGGAAAGCGTGACCAGAGGGGGCCCAGGTTGCAATTCAAAGACACCGTGAAGCGAAATATGAAGAAGCTGGATATGGACAGGAATTATTGGCAAGAAAGAACTAAAAATAAAGATAGTTGAAGATGTTTGACTAGATCAAAAAGATGACAGTCATGGTTGCATCAACAGACTGCTATGATGTCAAAGCTCTTAGATTAGTCTTATCTTTAGGGTAAAGCAACTCACCGAGTTTAGAAAATTTCCAGTTATTAGCACCAAATAGAGAAGCTCTTGAAGGTCTTTCGAATCCATCATGTCTTGTGCCGTTACAATTGCTGTGTCGACACATTCACTAATGTATCCGATAGTGTTTGCGAACTCCTCTTTCAACAACATGATTTCCACCCTCAGATGGTAACTACAAATGTATAACAAGTTCTCTAAAGGCTTGTCATGATTCCAACTTGCGAAGGAATACATCAGTTGCAAAAGGAACACAAAAGAAGAGTGTGTCACATCTACATCAGGAAAAGCTTTTGCAAATCAACAGTCATTAAATTATTTTTGGCATTCATGACTCATTCATTTTTCAACTTGTTCCCAATATTTTGACAGGTTTTTAAACAAATGAATTATTCAGACTTGGCAAAGCGAGCTGAAATCTGACAGCTTACTGCGGTAGTTCCAACAGCTGCAAATAAAATCGTTCCGCATTGGCCAGTTTTTCTTTGTCTCCAGTATAGCCCCTCAGTAACTCAATCTGTGAAAGGAAGGAATAGACATTTGTACCAATGAACTCATTATAGTGAGTTATCTTCTCAATGTGATTTTGTGTTCTCTTTTGGGTTCCAAGTAAAAACCAAAAAATTGTGGTTGCAATAATTTTTTTCACTCTTCTAAATGTGTCATAATTGTGCAGGCAATAACAAGAGTTATGCTTACAAAAGAGAGCTCTTCCACACACTGGGGACCAAAATAACCTTTTAACCTATTGCTTTAAAACAGCCAAATTTAGATTTTTCTCTTTCTGTTTTCCCTTAAATCGATTGTTTGCTCAAATGCTGCAGACTATACACTTTTATTGCTGCCTATGCAGTAGGCACACCTCAGACATGCATATAAGTAAAAAAAATTGATAAAACATTATTTTTCCTATTTGTAACGTAGTTAAAAATAATTAATGCCTTGTTCACTTCTATTGTTTAAACAAATTTGATAAAAGCACAACGAAAATTTAAGTATTTTCTAGATAAGTGAATTTTTGCACATTAACAGTAGTGGTATAAGATTGCTTATATCAATAGACAGTGGCGTGTCATAGACTTGAACTCTTTAGCAAAGAGTCATACTCAAAATAGTGCCGCCGGTAAGATTCACTCATGTGACAAATATTGTCTTAACCCTTTCGATGTAAACTTTTTAGTTAGTCCAATAGGTTGGCTCCAGAGTAATGTAAAAAAATGATTTGCGTTTGTCCTTGACCTGCTGTTTTGTTCCAGCATAAGCATGTCAAGGGATCATATAGTTGTCACTCACGCAACTACTTTATATCTAGTTAATAAGTTATATTATTTCTGCTCTGAAATATATAATATAAAGTAAATAAAATGGCAAGGGCTAAAATAATTAGCATTCAATGTTGTTCAAAGTCAATTTACTTGAAATATCAACAGTCTTAAGACTTCTTAAGTTTTCTCAAGATTTTCTCAAGATTTTCCCAAGTGGTGAGAGCCAATGAACTCGCTCGCCTTGCTATCATCTGTGCAATGGTAAACTTTCATTGGCAGCAGAAGAAGCGATTAGCACACAAGCTGTGATACTGGCAGCCTGTCACTTAAGCTCAATAGAACCACTTGTCTGGCCAGTAAAAGAGATCTGACTTCCAAGTCATAGTCCTAGTTTTGAAGTGTAACTTGGGTGTATTGACAACAACCTTTCAGCAAGTTCTTTACTGCATTTTTGGATTGTGCTAGGGTCAGAGGTCGTAGGTTCAACATTTCAAAGATCGACTAGGGCTTCTGGCACATAGAGTAACTAAACTTGTCGTCAAGCCTATGAGAACCGTAATTTGAAAAGACAAAAAGCCTTTTAGTCAATTAAACGCAGAACTGTTCATTTAAAAGGACATGATTTGGCTTGCTGCAGCGATCATGATTACTAATGAGTAGAGAAATATTTATCCGCTGAAGTTTTTTTTATAAATAAAACCAACTTTTTGATGTTTTAGCCAACCTAAGCATAGAATTACATAGCTGTAATCTAATAACAATTACCTCTTCAGGTTGTGGAAGAAGTTTAAGAAGACCTCGCAGCTTCTCAGCACCGACTTCAGCACTCCGACCATCTCGTAGAATCTGTACAATCTCACTGTGCGAAAGTCGAAACTGTCTTAGAAATATATTTACTTTTAAACTTGTGCGATTGTCTAGCAGGTCCACCTGCAAAACCGAATCAAGTTCAGTTGAGAACAAACAAGGTAAAATAGCGCTGATTTGCTAGATGCAGTAGATATAATATAAAATAAAAGACTAATTGTAGGTAACTATTAAAAGTTTTTTGTAAACTACTTGGTCTAACAAGACTTCTTCAATTAAATTATACAGTTGTCCACCTTTTTGTTGTTATGCTGTTAGACATCAATTGATTTGCTAATAGTAAGGTGAAATTTTAGTTAATGCATCCAATACATGGGAAGGAGTGAAGGAGAACTCTTTATATAATGATAACCAGGTCACAGTGGCTGAACTGGGGTATTTCAATATAGGTGTTTACTCTGTACATCAGCCACTAGTAGGCAACCAAAAGAGCATAAATAAGATGTCTGCCTTTATAAATGGTCTGTTTTTAAATAGTATAAAAACAACAGAATTTCTCCTACCACTAAGAAACCCACAGAAAATAGTTCACACATATGGCTGGAAATTTAGTCTCTAGACCAATGGTTACTTGTTGGACGTACTGAACCCGACTAGTTTAATATGCACTTTCACTGAACCCTTCTTTATTGAAAAATAAAATGTGATTTTTTTCACAGTTGAGACAGGTGTATCTTTCGTTGGCGCACAAAATGAATTGCATTAACATTACTGTGTTCAAAGAACAAAATCAATACAATGCATGAACTCACAACAAATTACATATCTTTTCATTAATGCATGACCTTGAAAATCAGTGTAACTTCTGATGTTGCATTTGAGAGACCTCTACTGGACCTTTAACACTGACTCATCAAACTCCTAGGGTTTGATCAAACCCAGGTTAAGAACCATTGCTCTGAACTTATTAGGAAGTTTTTTGAATTTTGAAAAGTTCACGTTGGCTCTAAGTTTTGGCTATAACTACTATGGGAGTGTTTCTGTAATTAAACCATTGTTTAGGAATGACCAGCTCATTCATAGTTGCATGTTTCAGTTTGTGGCCTTACTCGCCACTCATTGTAGTCTAAGAAAATCTTGAGCCTCTCCTCGTGTTTCAAAGAAAAGTGTAAGGTAGATTAGAGATTCAGATGATGACCTACTAACCTCAACAGATTCTTTTTTCCGTTTGATAGTTTGTGTTCCATCAGTCTGCTTTGCCGCTTTCGTTGGATCCTCAACTAAGAATAGTTCTTCTATGTTTGTAAAGTCTACTAGTTGCTGGTTGTTTGTCTGGCTGAAGGTCGACCAGATTGTTCTTTTGCCGACAACCTTATTGGTTGGAATTTTAGCCCATTGTAGTTTTCTGGTTTTACTCTTGGGCACTGGTATGATTTGCTGTGGAAGTTTTTGTGGAGGCAACGGGGCAGGCATGCCGGGTGGAGGTGGTGCTCCCGGGGGTAACGGAGGAGCTCCCATAGGTGGTGGAGGGGCGCCAAATGGTGGAGGAGGAGCTCCTGGTGGAGGGGGAGGAGGAGGAGCCCCAATTGGTGGAGGAGGAGCGCCAGGTGGAGGAGGCGGAGCTGGCACGGATGCTGGAGGTGAGGGTGCTATAGGAGCAGAACTGTCTGCAGGTACATCAGATAACTCCATCGCCTGATTAAGTCTTGGAGTTTTGCTATCTATTTCATCGCCATGTATGGCTTTTGCCAGCCGCTTTTGGCCAGAATGGAATAGTTTCTCCGCTTCCTCCTTGTTGTCTAAAAGTAGTGCGCTGTAGACAAGCTTCTCTATAGTCTGCCATTTGAGGACGATGTTGGCTTCTTTTGAATCCGCTATTTGAAGGAGGTGCTGAAGAATGCATAGGAAGGTTGACTCGGCTTCCGTGCTGACAATCTGGAAGACAAGAAAAGCATCAGTAATGCATGAGTCAATGCTTCTTCCTGTCTATCGTTTCTATAGCAATCGCTTTTCTCAATTCCCTCACCAAGGTACCTGTTACTGTTGCATTGCTATTTCGTAAATCTTTACAGAATGTTTAATTTGACTGATAACCCTTAAGCACAAAAGGTTTGAAAATATTACTCAATATTTTAACGCATCTAGCAGCTTTGAGCTACTTTCACGCTTACTGAAAGCAATTCTATAGCTAGAAGAAGAACAAATGACATCAGTAATAACATTTATATAAGAAGAGGTCAATGACTGATTGAAAGCCAAAGGCAGTGGCCACCTGTCTACACCCCACTGCCACTCTAGTATTTACCGAGCATCCTTTCCTTTACCAAATCTGCTGCTCAGAGAAATTGAACATTTCTAGAGGTGAGCAGTCAAGTTAAAGAAGAAATCAAGAGAATGTAGTCTTGTTGAGGCGTGCAATAATCTCAAACACAAAAACCACAAGAATGTGATGTTTGACATGTCAAACGGTTGTGTTACTAAAGGGTCTATAGAAACTGCTTCAACTAGAGAAAATATTCACTAGACGCATTAGCATGAGTCATGAGTTTTATACAAGCATTTCAATTAGCATTCCAGCAGCTAGCAAATGGGACTAATGTTGACTCTGGTTACCTAATCAGCCAACCAGCGGCTTGAAACATGTAAAAAAATTTACAAAAGTGAGACCTGGTCAAAACTCTGCATCAATAAAGCCATAAGCAGACAAATCAGCTCTAAAAATTAATTTGAATTTCCATAACACTGGCATTGCTCATCACGCCTTGTTTAATAAATTGTTATTTGACAAGGAGAATTGTATAACTTCAAATAATTAGCAAGCATGGGTTAGGATGTCGGTATGTAAACTATGCAGCATGTTGATGGGGTTCTTATGTGAAGCTGAAAGATTAATTTTCTTGCTATATTATGATATTTATGACAAAATTCCTAGATTTACTTCAGCGCACATCATCATAAGCGTTCACACATCGAGGTGCCATTTTTGGGTGCTAATGAAGCCCAAATATCTACAAGTACTCAATGAAATTACGAATGGAAGATGGTAATTGGTATGTTTATTGACGGCAGAATGAGTAAGTTTACAATCATATCCGGGTACACTGATTAAGTGAGCAACTGTTCTACTCTGTTTCCAATGAAGCTTAAGAAAAGAAAGTGCGTTTTACCTCAAAGAATTTTGTTTTAAAAGTTAGCAGGTGTATAGTGCCACTGAAATTTTAATGGATGAGGTGGCTGCAAGATGAAAATTTAACATTACGAGTTTGGTTTGCCATAGAGTGAAATAAGACTACTTTTGGTTAAATCATTGCTAAATTTACATTTAAAACCTACAGGCAAACCCAAAGTACCATTAGGAAGTAGCTGGTGTACTGGGCTGACCACAACCACCCAAGATGTTATCAAAAGTAGAGAGTGATTAAAATACAAGCGATTTCATAATCTAAATTCTAAATGTGATGAAATATTTTGAGTAGTAGTCAAGATCTGTGAAAACAAAACCAGATACTAGCTAGTTGTTGGTCATGACCGGTTACTCTGGCTGTAACTACGAACCAATTTAATTCATGAACTCCTACAACTGTTGACTTATTTAAGATTTTCTGGATAACTCTCTAAATGTCTCATTAAGACAAGCAGAATGATTAATTGTGGCCGTATACGGCTTATAACCTACAAAGCTGAAACTGCTGCTATGACAAACTTAAATTATGTCACAAACCTGTTTAGTAATGGCTGTAAATATGTCAGCATGGCTGCTCAAGTCGAGGCCTTGTGTAGTTGAGAGAGAGAGCTGTTCTTCGTCGCTTGCTTTCTGCTCATCAAACACATCGAGCTGAACCGTTAAATCTTCTTCTGGTATAGTTTCAGCTTCTTTTCTATTAAAGTATAATATTCTTATTGTACAGCTGCTGTTACCGAGTCATTATCGGAAAATTTTATTGAAGTGTGAGAGTAAGTTGTAATCTGAGGTGAGCTGCATGTTGCTGTCAGCGATGCAGTCCTTGAAATTGCCATGTAATGAGCAGAATACTGTAACTGGTTATCATTGTTTTAGAGTTGGTCAGTTGTAACACGTGCATCAAGATAAGCAGCATCATACTGTTTAAATAATGCCTATTGTCTAGAGCAGCTTTTATGTAGGCATATCATCACATTTGGTGTCAGAAGTAGCACAGGTTTATAATCAGCGTCAACTACAGTGAAAAGGTTATACTATGTAATTAAAATCATCTTTTCAGCCATGAGCGGCGTGCTGATTATCTGTCTAACAACATCAATCATCCTTTAAATCAACTCTTTATGTCTTATCCCTTTTAATCCTCAGCCTAACAAAGCTCGAAGCTTCATCGCATAGCAGACAAGTTGAATATCAAATAAGCAGCGATGCTTGTAGATGTCATTACAGTAAAAACCCGCTGTAAAAAGGTCTTGTGAAAAATGCTCTACAAAGGCTGGACTTCCTTAGAATGAAATGACAGTAGGAATACAATTGCGTTAAAGCTATAAATAGAGGCTTGATAAACCACAGACGTATCAAAGTGTCTCGGAATGTCCAGAACAGCGAGGGTTTATGGCTACTAAATGGAAATGATAAGACACTCATAATAGATTCCAACACTGACTCACTCCTCTTTTGTGCAAGGGGTGGGCAATATTTTCATTGAACCACAATGCATCCGTTCTAAAGGTTATATGCTGAAGAATCAAACATCAGGTCATGAGAGACAAGAATTTTAGCGAATGACGTAGATAGTCATTGGAGCATTACAAATTGTGCTGATAGAATGCTTGAAAAGTTGTTAGAGTAAATGAAAGAGATGACAGGCAACATTATTTCAATCTGAGTGTCACAACAGAAATGATAGTTAAACATAAAAACACAATTTTTTCTCTTTTAGCTGCTGTCATCGCTGTCCTTGTTGTTTTCCAAATAATGTTTAGAGAACCTTTGCCATCACGGTAGACACATGCTGGATGTTTTTCTGGTGTCTGTCTGGCTGCGGCCAAAAGTCATTTAAAGGGAACGTCACACCAGGCGATTTAGGGAGTGCTTTTATAATCTCCATTGGCCCTTTACAAAATAGGACTGTGTGCATGTAAACAGTTACACTTATGACAGTTGCATTGATGAACAACTTTTGCTGGGTTGTCACAATCACATGACTATAGTATGTTGTTTTAATTACATTATTTATGGCTCATTTCTCATTTGTTTGGGTCAAACATGAGGATGCTAGCTCTTTTTAACACTAATATACTGGGTATCTAATCCTTGTTGTCATTGATGGTTCCATGTTGCATTTTAG
Source organism: Watersipora subatra (assembly GCF_963576615.1). Classification (NCBI taxonomy): domain Eukaryota; kingdom Metazoa; phylum Bryozoa; class Gymnolaemata; order Cheilostomatida; family Watersiporidae; genus Watersipora; species Watersipora subatra. The sequence continues at coordinate 1,856,457 of NC_088717.1, read as the reverse complement.
TGGCAAGTAAACAAAACTCTTGTTATAAGCAGGCAGATTCCAAATTATCTTTAGATGGCACCAATAATGCTGGTTAACCTCAACCTTTAACCTGTTACAAAACCTTGAATGAATAAATTTAGCAAAGATTTTGTTCCTCTATTCCCCACTATTCCACTTTGCCGATTTGTCTTCAAAAGTTAGAGAATTAGAGTGAGTAATATTAATAAGAGTAATATTAGTAATAGGCTATTAGTAATATTAGTAGGCCTAAGAGTAGTAATCCAACGAATTAGAATAATATAGCGATCAAGTCAGATGGTTTCAGATTTTGCTACATTCTTTCAACAAAATCTATTAATGCTGATCAAGTTGGTCTAACGGATAAGTAGTTTAGACAGTTTTAGTGTTATGACACGCTGAACAGGTGCTGGTGCTGCCATTTGCATTCTTTCTTGGCAGGAACAATCACCAAAATTATAAGTTAAACTCAGATCACTCTATTCCAGATCACCAATAACCATTCTGTTAGATTTCAGCGGTGTTATGAACAAAGCCAAGTTTTTGAAACCACTGCTCTTGATGAATCCTTGAAACAGCTTAAAAGAAGAAAACCACTGATTTCCTGAGGCAGCCCTAAGCTACTGCAATTCTAGGCAAGACATGACTCAGAGACTGCTGTCTGTATTATCTTTCCAACCAGCTTGAAACAACACAAGTGGTCAGATTGCATAATAGAAGCTAATTCACTATGAACTAACCAAAAACTGTGACTCCGCTCTACATTAAAGACCAATCCTTGCGGTATTTCTTTTTCAACATCATCAGTGGTGAATTGCACAATGCGTACTTTTGCATGTCTTCAAATACAGCAGTGTTTGTGAAGCATCGTATATCATACATATATATCAACAACTTACCCACTACATCTCTCTATGGAGTCACCTGTATAGTTCAAGCTTTCAGCTTTCGAAACAAAACTAGGGACGGGTATGAACATCTTTGTCAAGTACTTCTTGTGAAGAAGCAGTCGAATATATCGATAGTAACGATAAAAACAAGTAGACTAGATTTGGTGGTAGTTGCGATGAGATACCGAAAAATGTAGATAATTTTCATCAAATCTATGATTTTGACTCATTTAGTAAATAACAGCAATAAAACTGAATAATATATTAGAATGATAAAGGTTGTAGAGATTCTAATGTAAAACGGTAAAACGATAGAAAAGCGAATATATCTCAAAAACTTGGCAGTTTAACAAATGCGCCGCCTGTGAATGAAACGCATTACAAAATCTTTTGACATTCGCTTCTGTATCATCAGCACTTTTTTAAAACTCAGTCGCTGTAGTCGTATACTCATTGAAGAAATCGTCATGCTCTGAGCCTTCTCTCCTAACCGCTTCCCTGCAGAGCTCGCCAAAGCGTAATGATTACTATGTGATCGTGGCTGCAAGCTCATTAGCTAGCATAAACAAATGGTTTCTGTCAGCAGCAAAGGTCAGTAAGGGTTAAGTCAGTGTCATCATTAAAATGTCATCGCAATGACGCAGCATCAGGAAAGTGAAAAAAGAAATTTCTTTCCATACCATGTTGGACATAGAGAAAAAAGAGAACCCGCAATACAGAAAGAAAAAGAACTCACATTCATAACACCTCAGTATGTCAAGGTCGGCCTGTCGCCAACTTCATTAGTGTTAACACATGCAAATACAGCTGTTTAGTAAAATAACAGTAATGTGAGTGGCAGCTGGAGAGGAAAATGAATGACTGACAGTTGACACGCATAATCCATGAGCAGATAAATGATAATCTCTTACTCAATGTTTAAAATCTGTTGAACGAAAGTTTTGTAAAATAAATGCAAATGTCTTTCGCATTGTGATACTTTTTGCTAGTTGAAAAGCTTGTCTACTAGTTGGTGAGCTGAACCAGTACCTCACATTCGGTTTTTATAGTGGAAAGGCTATTAATCAAGATCAGTCAGAGATCCTAGGAGCTCATTCTACATTTGGTTTCAGCTCACTGAGCATATAAATGATATTTAACTTTTCCTCACGTTTTCTCTGACTATAATCATAAACTATGGCTCTCTGCAGGACAACCAAAAGTCATTTTGTGACTTTCTACAGCCAGTAAAAATTCCTTATGGCGTGTTTACATACAATAAAATTGGTCTTCTCAGCAAGAAACCGATATGAATTCTCAGTATTTGGATAGAAAAGTAGATTCAAAGTTTTGTACCTCGCAGTCTACCACAATCAAACAAAGGGTCTACTCTCTTTGCTGGCAACTTGTTTATGGCCAGCAACAACTAGGTTTACCTTTTTTACCTTTGTTTCAAGAGATCGGAATTGATCCTGCCTCTTTTTCACCTTTTTTCAAACAAGCCATCTCGTGAGCACCGTGCGATTTTAATTGCTTGTTAAACAAAGATAGGAAAGTTTCATTTGGTTACATGATGGCCCGCAACAATCCTTTTACATTTCTTTGAGCTCCCTCATGATACTTTATAGGATTAAGCTCGTGACAAGCATGACACATGAATTGAACTACAGACGCTCTGGTGTAACATTAGCACCGAGGAAGAGGTCTACCGGAGACTGGGTAAACAAGAAGAGGGCTGGGAAACCGCATTTCAAAGAGCTTAGTGAATGTCACCGAATAGGCAGCAAGAAAGGCCGTACTATCCGATGCTAATTGATTCATTAGACCCCATTACCTTTGCCTTGCGTAAGAACAAGAGTGTTGCGAATCGAAAAGAAAGTATAGACAGACTGTCTTCACCTAAGGAATGACTAGGCAGCTTGTTCCGGCTGACATTGGTTGATGTGTCAAAAACAAAAAGCTTCAGCGATATGTGAAGTCAGCTTTACCTAATGAAGCAAGCCCCTTTCATTGACAAGCCTAAGACAGAAGGCAAATTACAAGTTTTCTTCAGACTATCAATAAAAGGACAGAGCTATAGTGGTTTTAGAGAAAAGAAAGCACTACTAACGCAGAAAACAAACATATCTTATGAAGACGTTAATCTATATTATTGATATATTTTTGTGAAATTTGATCAAAGTTTGTTTAAAAAGCGTTAAACACAAAAGAGTATTGACGTAGGACCAAAGCTCTTCCACCATCTTGGTCTGCTGGGAAGAGCTGATTATTAGACTAACAAATTAGAGTGTCTCCTTACCTCTGATCTCACAATGTAATTACTCCATAGCCTATTCACCAGCAACACACCGAATAACAAAACTTACAAAAGATACACAATTCAGAGGGTAAGATAAAGAAGGAACTAGCCTGGCCTGAGGTCAACCTATGGACAGGTGTCTGTGTCTACTCGCCAGAGGGTTTAAAAAGCTTTCAGGCGTTCTCATGACTGCAACCCAGGCCGAAATTGTGTGCAGTCTTCTGCCTTTGATCAACACTCGCAGCATGCCAACATCATACCAAACCCTGACTCGCGGCATGCCAACATCATACCAAACCCTGATAGGCATCTTCCCTAAATTCTTGTAATTTTATTCTGGAAACTACATAATAGATTACGCAACGTGTATCGGTTTCTCAAATTTTTTATTACGGTATCACTGATTTTACAAATTGATAGGAATCATTGCGGCGCTGGAAAGATAGAAATGCCAAGACTGTGAGCATGTCAGACAGAGGAAACCCCACACTTCTGTCGGAATAACCGAGACAAGATCCTGAATCACTTGAAGTGAAAGATGAAGCCAACGAGCAACATAATCTGCCGAGGTGTCTGATCTGCTCAATTCCTAGGAGAGTGTTTGAGGAGGCGAATAACACAACATAGAGGCTACTAAAGAAATCTCTAGTCAAATATGCTTTGTTGTTGATGGGGAGCGCATTCAACACTCAAAGAGAATTACAATATTATTCTAGCTCAATGAATCATATTCCAAGAATAGACAACTTAGAAAGGAGAACATGGGCATCGGTGCCGGAAATACAAATGCTTGTAGAACAATTATGACATGGATAAAACTTTCTAACATTTTTCCTATTAAAATGCTATTTGATTTAATTCATTTAATGACGGTTTACACTATATCGCTGTCTGTAAGGTTGTCCTTTTTCCATTCATCATAGACTATGTGCACCGTACACTGATGACATCACTGAAGCTAGGCGGATACGTCAGAAAAGATTGCGGCTATCAAACTTTTCTGATAGTTCACCGACTACCCATGACATTCTGTGCAATGTGTGTCATTTCGGCGATGATGATTGGCTGTCACGGATTGCTTGATCTACATTTCCTTTCATGACAGTTGCTGCTAGACTAGTATTTTATTGTTTCTGCAACCGAATTGTATATTGAGAACGTTATGCCACGGATGGTTAGCTCATGCAAACGGGGACGGGTTTGTGATAGTGTGAATATTGTTATCACAAGCGTTCACAAAAGTATTGTGTGATTTAGACTTGGATTCAGATTTAAACTTTAGACTGATTCACTAAAAGAGCGGAAGATAGATCTCTAAACATAGAGGGCTGTAAACAGCAAACATGCCACTCACATAAGTTTTCAGAGACTGCAGTTGGGGCATTAGTGAGAGAGTGATCCAGAGAGTGATCCAGAAAGTGATCCAGAGAGTGATAGGGTGGTAATGAACTTGTTGCCAATCACGACAATAGGCAATATACAACAAGATTAGTGGCGACTGTTCTGACATCACGATAGATTAAATGATAAACGACAGGAGGAAGAGTGGAAATATATTGTAGGACTTACCTGAGCTCAGATATTATATCCAAGAGTTTTTGACCTGCAACAGAAAATACCGCACTTAGTAAACCTTGGCTAAATTGGAAGAGAAGTGAATTGCTCTGAGAAAGAAAATTTATTCACTCTTCAAAGAGGAGAAATTAAAGTGTGTGCTGTACTGGGTGGAGTGCAGAACAAGATCATATACGCAAAGCCACCATGTTTTCAAGTTTTTGCTAGCAATCTCATAAAGCCTTGACTCTCATTCTTAAGTTTTAGAATTTGAAATTGTAGACATTAAAAATGTTTTAATTTAGCCGGTTTTTGTGCAAAATATTACTGGAGGCATAAAAATCTCTACTAAATTGATCAAAGCTAAAAGAGTTGGTCAAAAGTTCTCTCAACGCTAAGCATCCGCTTAAGAAAACACTAAAACAGGCTTATCTTATGGCCATTACAGAAAGTCAAACATTGCGGTTTACGAGAGATAAACAGCAATTCAAACAGAGGGAGGAGACCGCTGTCAACAGTGCTTTATCTCTACAGCCCTGATCACAACAATAGCTCAAAACAAAAGGGTGTATTGACTCTCACAGACGCTGAATCAAATAGAGAGATACTATCTTAGGCATAAGAAGCAGAAGAAAACTTTATGAATGGAGTTAAGTCTTATCGGTCAGTTAGCTCAGAAATAACGAAGGAACTAGTAGTCGTGCGATTTTAACGTAATGAGAAGAATTGGATAACATGTACCACTTATGTGGTTATCACTAGCCAAAAGAGTGCAAAAAGAAAACAACGCAGTCTTGGCTTATCAAGCAGGTGTTAGATAAAAATAATTGGCTCAGGAATTAATGAAAAATAAATAGTTTAGCAGTTCAGATTGGTTGGTATTGTGGTTTTCCTTTGTTTGTAGCTTCCACCCGCTAATATTTATTATTTTGTTTATAGAGCATATATTTTTTGATAGATAAACACGCAGGCTCTGTACTTAGTTTGTAAATGGCCTTTTTATGATAAATCAATCGAGTAAACTAATTCAATGCGACACAACAAGTTGCTAGGAAGCAAATGGACACGCTAGAAGTACAGCCAATCTTAGACGAAATCTTCCTCTTCAAAGACTTAACATACGCTCTCGGCCGAGAGAAAATAGCTTTTGTATCAATAGTCAGACCAAATAGCTTTTTGTTCAGGCTTCAAGAAATTTTGCTTTTTTGGCTTCGCTAGCCGAGGTTCCCTTTGCTATTACTAAGTGCTTGGAAGTTGTCCCCTCCAACTGACTAATGTTGATCTTAGTGATAAGCTTGCTTTGGGATAGCCAGAGTGGACTAATTGCAAAAGCTTATATTCATAAAGTAAAGCAGATACTCCTTTGACTTTTTGGAATGTTCTCTGGTTCTAAAACTGGCATAAACACAGTACCTGAAGTTTCTCATGACTTCCTTATAACAATTTTGCAGGCAGAATTTCGCTTTGTCAGCATATGAGATGGAAAATTTTGGAAGAAAATAGTGGCTTGCCAATCTCAAAAAAGTTTTTGTTTTACATGGAGGGTTCAAAGAGAAGTGGCTTTCAGATTAGAGTTTGGTAGATAAATTTAAAATTCAATGAACGCTCGTGTCTTTATTGGCAACAAGAGCATTTGACGTCTGCTGATGTCCGAAGCTAGAAATGACTCTTCGCTCTATCGGAGCCTTGATGTACCAATTTTTCACCTAGCTAAAATTTTAAAGGTGCAAGTTTGCAATTACAAAGTGTGGTTTATCTCCTCTCAGATAACACAACTAAATTTAGAGACGACCTCCTAGAAAACTAACAGATTAAAAGGCTTGCTAACCGACTCCCACCCAATGAAATAGCACAACAGCAATTATGAGATGATAAGGTGGAACTGCTGCCATGGCACCTTTAACAATGACAGAAGAGTGATAAAGATAATGAAGTAAAGAGAAGCTGAAGGTACCATCCCAGAGCAAAGCTTGAGCTGCCTTCTATCAGCATGAGTTGGCTGAATGTGTCACTCGTCATGTAGTTGAGATAACAATTACACGCTCCCGGGTACCAACATCTGGCTTCTCAGACCAGTTTTATTAAGTTGCTATCTATGACACCTATTTGATCGAGAAAAAGCCGGTACTTATGAAGATCGACAAACTTACAGCCAGTGACTAACATCACTCTAAAATAGGTCGACAGAATTTAGGTCAACATGTTTACATATTTGAAAGATCGATCATGTTGAGAAAATATTGTTTGTGGAAGAAAGTCAGCCTCGAAAGATTGATTTATTTGTGCCAAAAATAGTGGTTCCCTCACCAAACTATAAATACGGATGACAATTTGCAGACTATATAGTATAGGTATCCGGTATAGATACAGACCTTGACGGTCTGCTTATATTGCAGCTGTGGTTATTGTTTCGGTGTTCATAAAAGCGTTGAATGAAACATGCCGAGTTGAAATAAAATATATCGCGTTTGTCAACTGCTACAGACCAACCAACAAGTATTACATCTTTACATCGTACACATCTTTTAGACGATCGGTAAAGTTTGTGCCGTGGAAATTGTAGTTATGTAGTTACTTTTGAAGTACTGCGTTGAGGTGCAATCTTACCAACTAGTTCATTTCGTATTCTAACTCTGTCTTCAACTTTCTCCGTGGAGATGATGACGCAGTTACAAAAAGCGAGCAATGCTGTCTTATATCCTGAGTCATCACTCGACTCCAGTTCGATGATGATAAACTTGAATCTGTTAGGCAGCCGCTTTTGCTCCTGCAATGACAAGGAAAGACAATCCTTAAAGACCAGGTCGTAAGAAGGTTGCTTTTCTAGTGTATGGAAACTTGCATCATGAATAAAAGAACTAGACCCCTTCGACGAATGTAAGTCGTTTCAAAGCCAAAGAAAAGCATCCATCCCTCCAAATTCTTTTCATAATGACCCAATAAATCGCATTCAGGCCTTATTATAATAACTATTATTGTTACACTGTATGGCTGCTTATTTTTGACTAGTTTGAAACCTAAATCCTGAGCAAACAATATCATATACATTAATACAAATACACACGCATAAAGAGAAGTGGCAAGCCCTATTACTATTCAACGCTACATATTTCGTTGGGTTGGTTCCATTATACAAGGGCTGGCCTGCAACAATGTGAATCAGCGGGCCCAGTCAAGCGTGCCTTCACAATGGTTTAGCTAAACAGGCATAACCATTTCAGGCTAAGTCCTAGTACCATGGCACATATATCTAAGCGCTTTATTAAAAGGTTTCTGGGTAAAAATGCCTTCAGCTATTAGAGTACCTCAATGGAGTTTTCCTCAAATGCTGGGAACTTTGTAAGGTTTACACAAACTCTAGTTGAAGTGGTTGAGGCAATGTAGAACTAATTGCGAGTGTAGTTTGAAATTAGGGTAATTACAGAAGGAGACAATAAAGAGCCTCTGGTCGCAGACATACAAACATGATGGACTCTAGTTGTGTTTGATAAAGTTGACATAGGAAAACAGGTTGGGGTAGGATATCCCTAATGGCAGATTGTACTCCACAGGTGGCTATAATAGAGATGGACTAGTAGTATCTGTCAAATGGAGGACTTATCTTAGGGAAGCTACATATTTACCGCAATAAAGACATCCGTTCACCCAAACTTGGAAAATATCTCCAACAGTTTCTCAGTTTATTACCAGAGCTAGGTGGACAAGACTAGCTGAATACACTTGACGTAGTACAGATAGTTAAACTATGACTTGCGTCATCTTATGCCAAGCCGTATTTTGTCGGCGGGACGATATGTAGACGTTGGTTATGACAAGCCTGACATAGCGGAGGCATGTAAGTGAGGTCGAGCATATGCAGCAGCCTGCATAAATGGTTGACCAGCAACTTTTGTCCTTCAGACTCACAACAATTCTGTCTGATCAACTGACTCACTTCTCATAGATATTTCCAATTGTTAACTTGATAGGAAATTATGTAAGCGCATATGACGACAAAGATGCCGCTGTACTCTGATGAAGCTCAAAGATAAAAAACTAGAATTTCAATAGAATAGAACTCAACTTCAACGTGAATCATTGAAGCTAGACACCGACTTTATACGCTGCCAGCTGCGCCATTGTATAAAACGCCCATTTTGTTTAATCTTTGACTCCAAATGAGCATATTCGCCGTAAATCAGTAGGTAAACATAGTTCGATTTGCTACCCGCTATGATGCAGTATACCAACACTTTGTAGAATATAGTGACTCACATCCACTTTGGCTTATAGTGACTTACGTCGACTTTGGCACACATGAAATTACTTGCTCAAAGTTATTAAAAGATGCAATTTAATAGTTTTCTCTGAAAACGAAATTGGTTTTCATAATTTTTGAGAATATGTGATTATTTGACTCTAACGTAACTATCAATGGGAGTCAAGCCAAGGAGAAGCAAGGGCCAGTGAGTTAGCCTTAGTACCAAAGCTTAACACTAAAGTACTTGTTTTAGCCAGTCTTATCATGGCCGTGTAGTCTTAGAGTCTTACCTTGAAGTGTTCAAGAGCGCTGAGTGCCCTTTCATACCCATCACTAGAGTAGACACAAAGGGCAGATAGTAGCTCTATCACCTGCTTCTTCACTACTGTATTTGTCGTGTCTAGCGCTATAAAAGAAAAGTTTGGATAGCGTTTGTTGGAAGACAAATAGAGCTATGGCTAAATTATTTCATTACCAAAAGGGCATAAACTAGAATATTGGTTAAATGTATACATAACTAAAGACCAGCATATATACAGGGATAAATTAGTCATAGGTCTATGCGAGAAATGTACTTTTTTCAGAAAATAGAGGGTATCAACTCGAGTTCAGTTTGTTGCGGTTTGATCCAAAGTTTGAGCTGAGGGTAGAACTCTTAGTGCATAAATATTCCTACGCCCTTTAAAAGAATTGTTAATAACACGATATATCACAACATATCACTGTTACCCTTTTCTGGTGGTAGCCTCACAACATTTAGCTGTTATAGTACTTCCAAAGGATAGGCAATGTTACAGTATATCATGGTGATCATGGTTATACTTCAATAAGGGAGGTAAGCTTACACAACAATTGCCTTTTTTACTCCTGCTAGACACCCAGCAAGCACCCTGCTGTTGCCTTATCTAGATAGCCCAACATTGCACTCTCGGAAAATTTTGCAATGTGTAGGAGCCTCATTATACTTTTCAAATATGGAGTACTAGCAGATATTTAGAAACATCGGCAATGGTAAGAGAGTGTCAAGGATATTAACGCAAAAATAAGAAGTTTTTATGTTCAATTAATTTAATTCAACTGAATGAATGATAAAACTATGAACTAGCATGAAAAGTATTACATATACTTAAAACAGTTTTAAAGAACCCGCACAAACTTTTAGTATATTCTATCAGAAAGTATTCGTATTTTTCTATCATTTGCGATTGTTTTTCATGTTGGAGGTGATCTGGCTGCCAGGATGTTTCAAGATTAATATCAAAACAACTTGGTCGTGGTTAAAACGCTCAGACCAAGCGAAACTGCAATTTATGGCGGCTATAACTGCAAAGAGACCAACAGAATAGAGACCGTAATGCTGAAACTTGAACGCAATAGCCGATATCAACTATAGCAACGATAGTAACTAGCCCCATCATTTCGGACATATTTTTGCTGAGAGTTTTAACCGCGTCAAGTTTTGTTGATTTAAATCTTGAAACACCTTGGCTTTCAGATACCTTACATTTTACAATCTTGAAAATATTTTTCAGATATTTTGATCAGATATTTTCAGATACTTTCAGATGTTTATATCAGAATAATTTTAAATATCTTTGATATTTAAGATTATTCTGATATACTGTACATATCACGATCTAAAAGGTTGATCTAAATCCTTACAAAAACATTCTTAAATTATAAAAAATACCGAAGATTTCTGATAAAATCTATTATAATTTTGTGGAAGTTGATCTTAACCATTTGCGTGTGAGGACAGATCCACCACCAAGGTTTTACATCGTAGCGTCAGTCATAGTTATTCAACATTAGTGATGCGTGAACCTCGGGCTGAAATCAGCCCAGCTTTTGTTATCTGTTGAATGAGTCTGGTGTGACTGCTTCTGGCTAAACAATGACGCCTGAACTAAATGAACCCTAAAGTCAACACCGCAATGTCACTTTTGTGGTGATCAGACAGGAACAGATGCGCTGATCACGATCAGCTCGCACCAAGGAGATGAGGCTGGGCATTCCTCGTGTATTACTAAATATGAGACCAGAGACGAGGTTTAGAAGTTTGGCAGTTTGGCGACTAGAGATTTCTTATGACTGGAGTACTTCTGTTTACGGTGTTTGTTTGGTTAAATCTCAACCAGTGTTTACCATTTGATACGGTAACTAGTTTATTGACTTGAAACTAATTAATTAACTAGCATACGACTGACTACGACTGCCGAAGTGTCAGGTGGCAGACCTCAGACTTTACCAAAAAAGTGAAAAAAGAGCCAGAATCTTTAGCCAGCTGTTTGTGTTCATTACACTTGTAGGACAACTGGAGCTGCTGAATAGCCACAAGTTATGTTTGTACAGCATCAAGTATTTACATAACAACGCTATAGCTTTAGCAAGCTCTGTCAACATTCCAACCCTTTCAACCACCTACACCCAGGTTTGCAAAATATTTTGAGCCTTTTCTCAAACAAAGTTTTGAATTCCTGAGAAACGCTGTAGCATGACGCAAAATACTATTATTTTGGTAAAACTCAACGGTTTTCTGACTCAACGAGCCACTCTCCAATGTCTCGTCGGTCAATCGTCCGAGACTGGAGGCCATTAACAAGCATACGAATTTTGTGTTGCTGAGAGTCGGTATCCATGGATATCTTAGAACACTCAAAAGCATGCAAGAAGAGAGACTCAGCTCGGCAGTTCAAACTCATTTGCATCTTATCCAAAAATTCATGAAATGACATAAATAATTCCAGGTAAATGCTAGGTCGAGCATCCCTTCTGTTTTATGTGCATCAATGAACGCTGCACGGCAGAAGGTAACACCTGCTGAATAGACATAATCCATTTACATTGTGCGTTATAAATTAGCATTTTGTGCCATTAATATTCCATTTTACCAATTTATGAACAGCCCTATGCCTTATCTATAAGCCTGCCAAAGATTCTCCCTACTAAAGCCCCAAAGTTATGGAGATCGATATTGTTACTCTCTGAAACGTCTAATGCTCGTGACAGCGTCTTGTATATGTCATGTAAGTTTCCATCAAATGCTTTTAATAGAAACTTATTCAAGAACTATCAAAACATAATTACGCTCTGTGTACTTGAATGGAAGCTGCCAGAATCATATAATCCCATCTTAAAGGCCTACATGAGGTAGCCTAATACTCACATCGTCACAAAGAGAAGAGGGTGTTTTTCGAATATAATTATGAGATTTCACAACGTTCTGTATAAAGTTTTGTTGTTGCCATGGAAATCTTTTAATTCAAATAGTGTTAAATAGCCTACTAAATGATAAGGAGAGTTTTAGCTATGGCCTACCACTTATAGCTAGTAATACTAGCTAGTTCCTAACTACTAACTCTTTCTTACAATAAAACCTAATACAGACGTTTCCTTACCAAATCGCTTGCTGATGTGTTACTCCTTCCGGTCAAATAAAGGAAGGTGAAAGCTAAATTCAAAAACAGGATGTTTCCATGGTTTGACTCTCAAATTTTTTTAACACTGGAAGCATTCCAGCTCTCAGGATCTCACCATATTAGTCATACACAATTGGTTTTAATAGAGCTCAAACCATGCCAAGGCCCATCTGACACGAAAAACCAAACATACAGCTTGGGGCTAGCGATAACATGTCATTAAACCACACAGTGCAGCTGTAATTTTGTTTATAAATACTACTGTTTTGAATTGACGTTTCATATATCAGACTCCAAACTCATGACGGCTCTATGTCAGAAACTAATCCGTGTATGCGGTTTTGTTTTAGAGACCACATCACAACAAAAGAGTGTAAAGAGGTAAGCCTGGCATCCAGGTATGAATGGAGATACATGTAAAATACATTGCCACTGAGCTAGCGTTCTCCTATTGTTTGAAACATGCTTGTCTATCAACTCAAGGGTGGATATTTTAACGCAAAGTAAACACTCTCAGTTTTAATTAATATTCTCCTCTGAATTTGATTTTAAACTCTCGGCCACAGTTTGTGGTCAGTCTGTCTGAACCTTACATCTATGTCAGTGACTGTTATACTAATATCACGGTTACCACTAAAGGCTGGTTCACACTATATCCCCGTATGTCTGCGGTGTTCTTTCGGCGTTCATAGTCGAGGATGGACACGGTAAACCGATGGCATCCACGAAGCAATGCGGATACGTCTGGAAAGTTTGCAGTTGTCAATTTTTTCCAATAGGTCACTGAGGATCGACAACAGCCTGTATAACACGCACCACTAATTGCTGATGTGGATAACATGATTTATTTCTGTTTATGATAGTTGTTGTGAGACTAGTATTTGATTTGAGCACGCGAAAACAAACGATCGTTCGTCAAAAAAAAATTTTTTTTTGAAACTGATAGCACAACGTTACGGAATATTCGCTGATGTGAATGCCGATGGATTTGTGATAGTGTGAACATTATCATCAACAATCATCGAAGTATTGTGGCATCAATACCGAGATACAGCGATATAGTGTGAACCAGCCTTTGGCCTTCTCTCAATAGGATACAGTTGTATCAGTTGGATGATTTTATGCCCTCTAACAAATGACATTTGTTAATTTAAGATTCCAGTTTAGACAATCGAGCCCGCGAGCCCACCGCTTAGCATTTAAGTTCTCTGTGGGTGACACGCTCATTAGAGAGATATGAAACTACACCTGCTGTCTGGATAAACACAGATAATTATCCCTTTTCACTCAGCTTTTCTTGCTAGCTAATTCACAATTGCAACTCAACCCGGGGTAGAATCAAGCACACCGATTGTGTGAGTCATGACAAACTTACCTGTGGCCAATTTCTGTGTGAATTCCTTGTTCTCTATAATGTAATCCAAGCCCGTCTGAGAGTTCATAGTGAATTGCTGACGTTAAATGAGTTTAATCCAATATGCTTCCTTACCAGGATTAAGTTGCCATTTTGTTGAAGGATTCCGTAGTTCTCACAAGAAGCTTGACAATGTTGAACTAAAAAACATGCCTCGATTTTTAGCCTCTTTATACATACACAGAGTTTATATCAGGCCACCACATCAAAAACAGGCCGGTAGAGACCATGAACATAAAATATGTTCTATGGTTTAAAGTGAAGTTATGACCTCAGCCGTAACAACCAATTAAATAAGACATAAAATTCAGGATTGACAAATGGCTTTGCCTATCATCTGGTACATCTCTGAATATTGGTAAAAATTATAGTCGTCGTTTAACTCCCAAAACTTACAGAAGATTAATCAATGTACAGGTTTACGAATTACTTACTTAGAAAGAGACCTGATGTTAATTTAGATCCTAGAAGTCTATTCTTGCCAAATCCTATTGTGAATATTCAACACGTCTTCAATATCTACAGCGATGTGTATGACTATTTCATAAATGAAAAGAGGGTACCCTTATGAATGAATAGGGAAATCGGCCAATCAGAAGAAAGTGGTGATTTGTCATAGACTGACAACTTCCAAATAATCTTAAACAAAGCTGACAACTCCTAAATAATTATGGAAATTCTGAATCGGTTTTGGCATAACAAACATTTCAGTTTGTCAAAGTTGGCTGTCAACTATTTTGAAGTAGAAAGTTTTTAACAACGATCGTGCTTTATGTGTGGCTAAAGGAAGCAAACTACTCGACACATCTGATATAAATCTGGCCGCTAATTCTCTGCTCCGTCATGGTAGCCATTCTTCTCATGACTCACAGTCATACATAGTAGGAAGTTCAAGAGAGGGGGGCTGTCGTGCATAACCACAATTTTTATTTTTATTGATTGAGAAGATGCCGAGTCTGCAACAAAAGCAAAATATATAAAAACATCAAATGTCAAGATTATAAGTGTGGCAAGCGCATTAATTACTATTTTGGCCCAATTGGTGATACATTTAAAAAACAGAAGGGAGCATTGCGCTACAAGTAAATTGATTGGCCAACACAGTAATATAAAAATGTAAAAAAAAGGTTTCTGTACCTAGCAGATCAGCGAAGGACCAAAGTAGAGTGACTAAATTGTCGGAATTTCAATCGACTAGTTTTGTCTAAAAAAAATGTTGTCTGTTATGAGAGTTTAGGTAGTATCACAGGTACGAGAGAAATATGTACCTTAGAATTATGTTCATAATAATAGATAACTAAGTTGTTACTTCCGAATAGCTGGCAAGGTAATTTGAGTCAGCGCACGGTGAATAACCTGTCCACAGCTATTGGTCTAATTTGTTTTGCTGACGTCTGCTGCTTTCTTTTATACATCATAATTTGATCATAAAACTGTCTCTCAATGTAAACCGCTGCCTGGAAAATCATTTATTATAAACAGGATGCAGGTGATAGTTTTATGCGGAATATCAATTATTATTCATTAGAGGTTATGGAGACCTCAAGTAATTCCTTTTGTCACTTACAACAATACATAATGGTAGTTTTTGCTAATTTCTTCAAGAAGCCAGTTTTAAAGCGTTTTCTATGCATTTTAACTGAAACCATAATGTAAAATAAGGGTATTCAATATATCACCCTGTAAAATGCATTTAGTCAGCTAGCAAGTGTATTAAAATTGTAGTTCAGCATCCATGACACCAGTTTGATCTATAATTAGTGGATATATCAGAAAAGCAATAAAAGTATAGCCACAAACTGACATCATGTTAGAAAAGATTGGCAGAATACAGATCACAACTTGCTTAAAGACAATCAACCCTAAAAGGTTAACCGAAAAATAATTATAAAGTTGCAAATATATAAAAATGGCTGGTAATTTGCAGCCACATGAGGTTGTCATCTGTTGTTGCTACTGACCTTGAAAGACCACCTAAGCGGTCACTACAGCTATTGCTTTATCACCCATCTCTGCACAAATGAGATGTCATGGACTGTAATAAACATATCTTTTTGAAATGTATGGATCAGCTAACAAACATAACAGCCATAAATTAACCAAAATTAATCGCCTAGAAGATGGTCATAGACAGTGGCTAATAGAAAAATTACTTTAAACCAAATTTGATGCAGGTGGTAAAAGATGGTGTTGTTTTTCAACAGCGACTGTCTGACAATAGACACTTACGTGATTATCATAGCCGACATTGTAAGCGATGAGAATATGCAGGTGGGTGATTTACTCAATTGGTTAATGTGTGGGTTTCAAGTTTGTGAGTCATGCATACCTCCTGAATTTGAGCGTGCCGATCAGAGATCTATTTGAGAAGTTAAATTTCACGTATAGCAAATGATTGTAAAGGAATCAAATATTATAAGGCTGCCCTGCACTTCTTCTCGGGTATCATGGATTGCGCATGAAGATAGCGATGTTAGGGTACACTTGTCTTGCTCTATGTGACTGACGCAATGCGCAACGCCTTTCGTTTTTTCTGCTTGTGAAGAGTTTAGTCCAAACTTTTAATTTTCCCACGATGACAAAATATGAAAGTTTTTAAATCTAAATTTGTAACTAATCAATTTCTTTGTTGGCTACCAACGCATCGGGCAGTTTTGTCTCCAAACGTGCCACTTGAGTTTTCAAAGTTAACCTCTCAACATTCTGAAAGGTATGCTAAAGAGTTACATGTATCTTACTGAAGTTCATCATATTCTGGCGAGGAGCCAACAGCACTTCATGCGACATATTAGACTCACCCTCTGACAGGCATCATCAATCAGATGAGCCAAGGCCCTACCCGTCATCCACACCAGCACTTTGTGTTATTAGCACTATTACCGTGTGCTGCAGCTTGTCTAATTATTTAAGTCTATTAAAATTGTGCTCTGGAATTTTATGACTCAGCCAGTTTCTTTTCCTCTGAATCACGGTCTGTGGATTAGCACTCTCTGTAGATTAGTACTCTAGTGAATTGAATGTTTGAACGTCTGTCTGGGAAGAGGTTGAAAGGTTTTATGAATAATAATCTGGTCTGTCTGGAATCATTACCAACTTTTACTGTGAAAATAGATGGGCATGAGAGTCTGCTAGGATTCAGGTGATGAAGCATGACTGAGCACTTAGCGCGTGGTTATTTGACACCTAGGTATGTGAGCTGTTATGAAAGCTGAAGTCAAAACATAACTGGTAGGGCTCATGTACGCAGAACAGTTGAAGTACTTGAAAGATGGCTGCTGCCTGAACATGTATGAGAAAAGAGGGCGGCATCACTTCACGGCATCACTTCACGGCCAGTTTAATGGATCCCAACTAAACTAATAATTATAGGATTTTAATGACTGCATAAATGGCAGCACCGCTGTCTATTAAATCCGAAAGCAAGTGTCGAGCTTGTAGGTGCGAAACCACAAACTAGAATATGATCAGGAAATGGCATTTTATTGCAATACCAGGCAGAGACTAGTGGAAATGCAAAAATTTGGATACAAAAACACCTTTTTCCTGTTGACAATTTAGTGTGTTCAAAGTATTCATAACCCTAGTGGGCACACAAATGGATAGTTCTTGTCACATTTCGCATGTCAATGACAGCTTCAACTCTGCCAGTCACAATGATGGGATTTGGCAAGGTCGTACAAGACCAATGAGCCATAGTAAATGCTACAACCACCTGTACCTCTTGTCACCTCCCAATATCTCCAGCTTTGTAATTTCTCATCACACTGCCTAGTTTAAGTTCAGTCATTTTGTTCAAGAATTCTGTTAGCAACTGGCCTGTTTCCTTTAGCTATTGGATTTATTCTCTTCCTATTTTAAACCATAACTGCCACGAACAACTTTTATCGTATTTACTAGGTAAATCAGACACGCTGATTCCGATTTTGTAATCAAAATAAAGATTAGGCCACTAACTTTCAGAGTAATGAAGGATTTTTTA
This sequence comes from Watersipora subatra, assembly GCF_963576615.1. Classification (NCBI taxonomy): domain Eukaryota; kingdom Metazoa; phylum Bryozoa; class Gymnolaemata; order Cheilostomatida; family Watersiporidae; genus Watersipora; species Watersipora subatra. The sequence continues at coordinate 1,838,683 of NC_088717.1, read as the reverse complement.
TAGCGTTTTAATACCGGTCTCGAAAACAACACGATCGGCATAACAAGCTCCGCCCATAAATACGTGACGTAGCCTAGCTTTTTAGGAACAGAAGCTACGTACGTATGTTTAGACCGATTTAGAATAATAGAGATGGGTGTTTTAAAATCCATTAATATCTAAATTCAGCCTTAAAAACAATATCAGTCTTTTCTGATAGTTAGATAAGCTATTTAGCATTGCATATTTAAAAAGCGCGATAGCAACGCTAGCTTGTGATAAAACCGCGCTTTTTGAGCTCATTTTTCTCGGCGTCCAGCCCATTTAAACGTCATGTAACAAGCTGCGAGCAATTTTAAATAGTTTATATCCCTTTCATAAAAAACTGAAATTATTTTACAGGCTGGATTTAGATAATAATGGGTTTTAAGACACCCATCTCTATTATTCTAAATCGGATTAAACATTCCGAACTTCCGTTTCTGAAAAAGCTAGGTTTCGTCACATATTTATGGGCGGAGCTTGTAATGCCGATTGCGTTGTTTTGGAAACGGATATTGAAACGCTTTAAAAAAGCCTAAATGACTTTGAAGGTTAGTGGACTAATCTTTATTTTGAGTAAAAAATCGGAATCAACGTGTCTGATTTACTTAGCAAGTACGATAAAAGTTGTTCGTGACAGTTATGGTTTAAGGTATACTCTCTAGTCAGATTACAAAGATACATCCCAAGTCTGTTGAACAAAACCATTAAACCATGTCGTCTTACTAACAGAGTTGGTTGGAATACAAAAGGTTTTTAGAACGTCGCAGGTAATTCATGCTAGAAGACAAATCCGTTACATAGGTAAAATAAAGCTGAAAGGTAACTTCATATGAAAGAAGATAGAAACTGCCAACTTTTAGACATAGAGTTCTGAACATAGACATAGAGTTTCTTGTAGAACTGACTCTTAATTTGTTAAAATACTGACCTAGTGTCTATTGTTATTGTATTTAGATTGTCATCAACAAAAAAGGTGGATAGTTGAATAGTTGAAATTTTAGATTTTGTTTAAAGTTAATTCTGTCTATCTTTGTCAAACTATCTCTTCTACCTGCCTACATACACTATTCTGTCGTACCTTTATAAAACTATTCTTTATGCAATGGTTATTTGAATTATTTATTTTGAGTTTGATTTTAGTTTAGACAAAACTGTTCAGTTTTCACTGAGTTTCAACCCTACTTCTGCCACAAAGCAGTTCTTTAAGAATTGGCAGCGTTGAGTCAACCTTCGTCTTCCTTTATATCAATGATAACTGATGAAATACCAAATCTGGTGCTGTGCTATTTTAGTGTTGTTATAAATATATAATTATAAAAGTATTTGACTCATTTGCCAACTTGAAATGCTTTGCTTCAGCACACTGCATCAAACTTAGAGAAATATCATCTTGTAGAAGGTTGAGTACTGATAAACATCCACTTGTGGTCAAACTTTGGTGACTTCAAGAAACAATTAAGAAAATATGGTTATATAGCTTTAAGCACACACATGTTCTGCCTGCAATAAGCAGTAGATATCAGGAAAGGATGGTAGCTGATGAAACATCATGTGATACAAAAGTAGTATACTCTCAGCTGCCCAATCGTAAGTTTGTGAGATTATTGCTCTATTTTATCTGTTTCTCCGGAATGGTCACTCACCTGATCTATATTTAATATACTAGCACTGAAATGTAGATCTCATCAACATATTAGCTACTAGTTCATCTACTGTAGCCAGTTTTCCTATATCAGTCCTCTCCCCATGATCTCCTCATTGAAGACATAAATTTTTATGGCATTTCTGATTGGTGGGCAGTCAAATCCTTTCTTACTAAAAAGAAATACCTGAGACAGAGAAACTAGTTTTCCAGTGTTACTCGCCTCTAGCAATAACAATAGCAATAACAACTCTGTTTTAATATAACATCGATAATAGATAACACAATATTTCAATTAATAAAGTATATAACTGTTGTTGTATATTATCAAAGCTATTTGATCACGAAAGCTTCAGCAAGCAAGTTGCTTTAAATGTGATCTTGTTTACACTCTCCTGCAGTAGTTTCTGTATAATTATCTTCTCTTACGCGTATAGCAAATACAGTCAAACATGGATAACTCAAACTTCACGGGACGGAGCGAAAGTGTTCGAGTTATCAGAGCGTTCAAGTTATCAGAGCACAGTCACAAGTCCATGTATTTATTTATTTATTAGTAGATACATGTACATATACAAACTATAATATAAATCAAAAGCATAAATGGCTTGTTTCGAATTAAGTGCTTCTAATGTAAAGTTTAAAAAAATTTTGTCAAAAAGTATAGAGATTTTTCTATCACTTGAGATTGGTTTGTGGTTTGAGGCGATGTTATTGCCAGGACGTTTTTTTAGATAAAAATTGGCAAAACTTGATCGCTGTTGAAATGCTCAGAAGAAAAGACATCTTTTTCTTTTGAGCGTTTTAACCAAGATCAATTTTGCCGATTTTTCTTGAAGTTTATGCGGAGGTTACCTCACTTCTCCTTGCTTCCGAAGGGCCATTCCTTTAGAAAAGTCGTTTTGACAAAAATATTTTGCCGACGATGGTAATAACGACGTCTATGAACTACGAACAGTTGAGGTTTACCTCTATGGCTTGGAATTAAGTGATTTTTATAAAGCTGTTTAAAAAACTGTTCGAGTTAACAAAGTTGAGGTTGAGTTATCTAAACAATTTATCATTACGTGGGGACGGACCAAAAAACCATTCGAGTTAACTATGTGTTTGAGCTATCCGAGGGCGAGTTATCCATGCTTGACTGTAATTGTATGAAGACATTTTGTTTATCAATTTAATAAACTGTGCCAGCATTCATAAACAACTTTACAGGTTTTTTGATGTAGTCTCCCATGATCCTACATTAAAGCACTAAAAAATAAGTGCCGGAGATTGAGAATAGAGAAATGTGACAAACATACATAGGCGAGCCCGCGATCACAATATCATTGATTTGTTGTTTTAAGTAAATATTAAAGACAAGCTTTTGATAACTCCTGATAAAGGTGCCACTACACGTGTCATTTGCATTCGCACACCACCCTTAGAAAACAGCGCTGTCAGCAAAACTGATAACAGCATTTCCATCTTCTGCAAGGTACCCAAACTATGTTTAAGCCAAAATGCACTGACCACTTTTTTTAGTACCATGAAAACATGATTTTAGCAAAAATAATGGGTAAGCATGCAATAAATGCTCAAGTTCTTTCTGTAAGACATATGAGTGTGAGACTCCACTTTGACATAGTTTTATTTCAATACTGATGTTTCTCAAAAGTTAGGAGCAGCGATAATTATGGTGTAACAGGAAACTAACAGGTACACATTTGTACAGATCTAGCTGAAAAATAATGAATTTCCTAATTTTTATTGTTTAGCCATCAAAACCAAGTTTTCTGCTAAATCATTGATGTAAAAACATTGACAAACACAAAGCTGTTTCTGTGGATGTAGGCTGATCAAGCGCTATAACATCTCCAAATGTCTTTTATACGAAAACTTTAATTTTAATATTTTTGATGCACATCTCACTTGAACTAATAGTGTCACTCTTTTTTATTGTCTATGCGTAGATACTGAACAGGCATCAAAAATGATTTGGAAAACTCGTAACACTGCCGCTTAGTTCTGTATTGATGATAAGCAGTTATAAGATTAGACTCCTTGCTAGTGACAGCCATTGCACTATTAATAAATGTTTGTCTAGTAATCTTTTACACCTGCATGTAAGACATTTTACTAATTATAACCTGCATGCTCGGCAAAAGATTTTTTGCGGAGAGTTATCGCTACTTACATTTAACGGTAACGCAATAGAGATGACTCCTATCCTTAGACCTATTTTCGTGAAATAACTGGGAGATTTGAAAATATCGACTGCGGAGGGTTCGAATGCGTATCGTATAGCCGTGCAAGTCTAAGAATAGAACTTCAACAAAATTAGTACTGCTGCGCCCCACAATGATTTCCGTTTGCATCATTTGCTAGCGAAAAGCAAATGTCATACTATTAACTCACAGATGGACGGAGTATATCACGACGAAGTAGAGATAGAAGATTTTGAGTACGATGAGGACAACGAAACATATTACTACCCTTGTCCGTGTGGTGATAAATTTGAAATAACGAAAGTAAGTACAAATATGAATCATAGATTTTAACATCCACGTGAGGTTTGCCTTTGGAATTTTGCTAGGTTTGTCAAATAACGCTTTCCTTATTTTTATCAATCACTATATCGATTATATGAAACTATCTTTGTGCAACGTCTCTGGATGGTTATTCAAGCTTTTATGGGTGCATGTTGTGGAATATGCTGAAGCAAAGCATTTTGCTAGATTTATATGGGTTTATATGGAGTTGTAAATGTTAGACCCATTCGCCCAATCTTGGAAAAGTTTGCATACTTTTAAGGAAATTGAACTCTAGTAGCCATGGTGAAAGGTGCTGACAATATTTTGCTTTTATTTATTCGCTCACAACTTGCTTATCAAATCTGGTTTATTCTAGGAATTCTTAATAGGTATTTTTTAGAAATTGGCCTTTCAAGTGGCAAATGAAGTTGCATGTTGCTAAATGTGTTGCTTATGAGGAGTCATCATTTTTACTGAACAAAACATATATTGATATTTAATCATTGGAGAGAGACGACTAGTACGCAAGCTCAAACATTTTTCTAAATGCTAAAGTGAAGGCATTGCACCTTTTAATAATGATCAAGAGAATCTGCATCACACTCGTCGAAAACTGAACACCTACGTGTCACATATTCGGTCAAATGCTTTTTTCACTCATTGGCCCAGAGCTTTGTGTAATTCAATACAGGACATCTGATGGCCATCCAATTAATCCTACGAACAACTATGTCCATTTAAATAACTTATAGTGATTTTGCAAAGCGGTAACTCTTTTCTGTTGTAATTGTGTGTTCCATGACTTCTTACGCACTCTGGTCGATTGGAAAGAGATAGGCCTAAATCTGAAGAGGTTACTTACTAAAGATGTTACCTAATAACACATGTTACCTAATAAAGAAATCGCTCTAATGCCCCATTATGGGGTGAATGCGATTAATTGATTTGACTTGTCTTATAGTCATGTGGACCGACATACAGTTATGTACCACATAATTTGTTCATTTTTGGTTTCCAGTGTAGATGTTGGAATCATTTAGCCTCTTTTCTCAAAGCATAAAATTCAGACCATCTAGTTCTATTTATTATTATAATATCTTTTCTTTATTGTTTCGCATTTTTTTATTTGTGACAGCTGGAACATAGTTAATTGTTAAAGTATGAGTTTTGGATTAGAACTTACATCTGAATAGTTTGTTCTATTCAAAAAAGTGGTGAGTAACAGTTGTCGTAAAAAAAAAATGTAACATTTTGTGCAAGCTGTATAAGTGTATAAGCTGTCTGTGATACGTATGTAGGTCGGCCATGCAGTTTAGTTGAATCTTCATACAAACTCAAAATAAGGTGTTTATCTGTTGTTAGGATATTAGATGTTGTGTTATAGCTATGCTTTGTTTCACAAGTAATCTTCGAAGATTCAGACCACTCCTAATTGTGACTTGTTTTAGAGCATGTGACGCTGTCAATAACAATTCCGTCAGAAATTATGACGATAAGACAACACCAAATAAATAGTCGTTGTTAATTTTTCATGTCATGTTCATCTTGAATTTTGAAATTTCTAATACTTTCATATTTCTAATACAGTCATACTTCAACTTACGAGCTTAATGCGTTCCGAGACTGAGCTCGTATGTCAATTTACTCGCATGTTGGTGCAATTTATTTATATATAGAACAATTAAATATATATTTATTGGTTTCCATACTCTGTAAAATGCAAATAAAACACTCAAAACAAGATATTGTAACAGAAAGAACATGTTGGTTATTGTCCTAACTTACCACTTGCTTTCAAAAAACAACAACTAAAAAATAATGCAAGGAAATGTGTTAAATTAAAATGTAAAATTAAATACATACAATAGCAGCTAACGCTAGCATTTGCCAGAGAGAGATATATAAGTTATCCTTCATTACAACAGTTGACTTTGATAAATTTGGATTTTATCAAAGTCTTAAAAGACAAACTTAGAAGCAAATCTAAAAGCAAACTTTCATTTTTAACTTAACGTAATTAAAATTTCTTCGGCATTCATAGTCTGAAGTTTCTCGCTAGTTAGCTAATTTTTCCTTTGTTTCACTTTCACGACTAGCCGGCCGTTTTAAGATGAACCTATCTAAGGACGTTTGCCTTTGTCGCCCTTTCAACATGTCGCGATTAGGACGAACACAGGTGTCGTCACAAAGGTTTAATGCACGACCACTAGCCAACTTGTCCGAATGTCTGTTTTTATAGTTTTGATAAATAGCAGCGGCCTTTTCAAATAGCGTCGTTTCAGTTACGCTGTCACCGGCCAATTGTTTATCTTATATCCAATGCCTGAGCGGTCTCTCCATCAGCGGTGGTGAAGATCGCCGCGCCGTTTAGAAACTACGGTTAGTACTTTTGCGAGCTAAATGCCCTGAATATAATCCTTCTGTTTGATAATTGTGGATGTATTTCTGTCATATTGCTGAGCTAGCTCAATCATGCATACACATTTCGCATATTTTTCAAGAATTTTCCGTTTAATATGAATTGTTATCATTTGTTTTTTTGCATTATTTTTCATTTTACTGGCAAACTTTCGGTCTACGCACAGTATGTTTAATTCACATAATTCTGCACTGAAAAGCGTGCACAAAACACGGTACAAAAGTATAACCTGTGCAGTTGAAAAATACAGATTGATGCTGTTGTCATAAAACACCTCCAGCATACTTGGCAACTGACTCACGTGCTCGTATCTCAAATATGGCTCGTATGTTAGTGCTAAAACTTGCATAAAAGCTGGCTTGTATCTCAAGTTTCTCGTACGTTGGCGCACTCGTAAGTTGAAGTATTACTGTATTGCGTATTTTTGTCATATGTTGTACCTAATGAACAGTTTCTACATGGAATAGTATGTGGCGTTACATCACAGGAGAATATTGACAATGAGAGCGGATAACTCTGATGATTCGACTAACTTATAACATTACATTCGGATTTATTTTATAGGAAGATCTGCAAAACGGAGAGGAAGTAGCAACTTGTCCCAGTTGTTCACTTATTGTAAAAGTTATCTATGATCCGGTAAGACATATGAGAATGTCTGATGCGGTTGAGAAACTTAGCTGTCACCGTTCTGTGTTTTTGGGACTCATAAAAGTAATAAAAGACGCTAGTCTACTATTATATCCATTAATGAATGTTTTCTAAAGTTATGTGTTGTTGTAAACTAAACTGTTTGTAGGCTTATCTCACCCATTGCTTACTTGAATATCCTAGTAGTTCTCTCGTAACAATAAGCCCTCATAATGACAACTCAAAGTTACGGCGGCATATTAGAAATAGTGAAAATTGTCGAAGATATGCTTTTACTGATAGTGAGTCACTGAGGCAATAAACTCTTTATGTACATACTGTATTTATGTACATATGGTATTTATGTACATATGGTATTTATGTACAGATAGTATTTATGTATATACGGTATTTATGGACATACGGTACAGGGTATTAGGCTAATATCTGAAGTGTTATTTGAAGCGTTATAAAAAGACCTATGGTGTATGCAAATGCTAAATAAAACCAGAGTTGCCAAGGAGGTAAACAAAGAATCAGTAAAACTATGTAGCATCTACGGCAATGTACTCTACAGTAGACTACCATATGTTTACTCATTACTGCATGCGCAAAAGCTAAAAGAAAAAGTTATAATTTAATTTGTTATAAGTTTACAATTATTATTTTGAAAACGCCGATAAAAAGGAGGTGAAGAAAAAAGTTGAAGAAGTACAGTGTAAATAGCATACACATGATATACAGTAGCATATTACCAAGTTTGAAGGGAGATTCGTTTAGCGGAGGAATCTCTTAAAAAGGCATTCTGCAAAACGTTACCCTGGAGGGTCATGCAAATGAGGGGTACTTGTATTATTTTTCTGTTGGTTCCTATCTCTTTTGCTTGTGTAAAGAATGGAGTACACAGGTCTCGAAATTACCAACTTTCAGAAATGCTGACTGAATCTTATAATCGTTTTATGAACTTCTAATGTTGAAATTTCTTCTAAAGCAAATTTGTACCTCGCGTACCATCCTCATGTACCATCCTTGCGTACCATCCTTGCGTACCATCCTCATGTACCATCCTCATGTACCATCCTCATGTACCATCCTCGCATACCATCCTCATGTATTATCCTCATGTACCATCCTTATGTACTATCCTCATGTACCTTCCTCATGTACCATCCTCGCGTACCATCCTCACATACCATCCTCACGTACCATTTTCACGTACCATTTTCATGTACCATCCTCATGTACCTTCCTCATGTACCTTCCTCATGTACCATCCTCATGTACATTCCTCATGTACCATCTTTAAGTACCATCCTCATATACTATCCTCATGTACTATCCTGGGGAACCATTCTCGCGTACCATCCTCACGTACTATCCTCATGTACCATCCTTGCGTATCATCCTCATGTACTATCCTCATGTACCATCCTCACGTACCATCCTCATGTACCATCCTCATGTACCATCCTCATGTACCATCCTCACGTACCATCCTCACGTACCATCCTCATGTACCATCCTCATGTACTATCCTCACGTACCATCCTCACGTACTATCCTCATGTACCATCCTCATGTACCATCCTCATGTACCATCCTCACGTACCATCCTCACGTACCATCCTCATGTACCATTTTCATGTACAATCCTCATGTACCATTTTCATGTACCATTTTCATGTACCATCCTCATGTACCATCCTCACGTACCATCCTCACGTACCATCCTCACGTACCATCCTCACGTACTATCCTCACGTACCATCCTCACGTACCATCCTCACGTACCATCCTCACGTACCATCCTCACGTACCATCCTCACGTACTATCCTCACGTACCATCCTCACGTACTATCCTCACGTACCATCCTCACGTACTATCCTCACGTACCATCCTCACGTACCATCCTCACGTACCATCCTCATATACCATCTTTATGTACTATCCTCATGTACCATCCTCATGTACCATCCTCATGTACCATCTTTATGTTCTTTATTCCTGTCTTTAATCGGAAAGTTATTTATTATTAAAACTTTATTTTGGCGTGCCTTATATTGTAATAGAGTTACTCAGTCTTACTGTAATAGAGTTACTCAGTCTTAGTGTAATAGAGTTACTCAGTCTTTGCTAACAATTATTATTATTATTCTCATGAAAACACATTTAGTAGGTCACCCATATTTGACAAATATAGTAGGTCGCTCATATTTGACACATAGTAGGTCACCTATATTTGACAAATATAGTAGGTCACCCATATTTGACACATAGTAGGTCACCTATATTTGACACATATAGTAGGTCACCTATATTTGACGCATATAGTAGGTCACCTATATTTGACACATATAGTAGGTCACCTATATTTGACGCATATAGTAGGTCACCTATATTTAACGCATATAATATGTCACCCATATTTGACGCATATAGGAGGTCACCTATATTTGACACATATAGTAGGTCACCTATATTTGACACATATAGTAGGTCACCCATATTTGAGGCATATAGTAGGTCACCTATATTTGACGCATATAGTAGGTCACCTATATTTGACACATAAAGTAGGTCACCCATATTTGACACATATACAGTCAAACATGGATAACTCGAACTTCAAGGGACCGAGCAAAAGTGTTCGAATTATCAGAGCATTCAAGTTATCAGAGCACTGTCACAAGTCCATATATTTACTTATTTATTAGTAGATACATGTACATATACAAACTATAATATAAATCAAAAGCACAAATGGCTTGTTTCAAATTAAATGCTTCTAATGTAAAATTTAAAACGTTTTCATGAAAAAGTATAGAGATTTTTCTATCACTTGAGATTGGTTTGTTGTTTGAGGTGATGTTATTGCCAGGACGTTTTTCAGATTGACATTGGCAAAACTTGATCGTTGTTGAAATGCCCAAAAGAAAAGACATTTTTTCTTTTGGGGTTTTACCCACGATCAATTTTGCCGTTTTTTCTTGAAGTTTATGCAGATTACCTTACTTTACCTGGGATTCGTTAAGAGCAACACTCCGAGGCAGTTCAATTAGAAGTTTTACGAGGTTTTACGGTACATTCTATATCACTCACGCTTTTTTAATAGATACTTATTGAATGTACACACGTATTCTGTGTTTAGGTCAAACGATGAATAGTTTTTTGTAGCTCAGACAACGTATACGTTTAATTACAACATTTTTTAAGACGTTTTAAACATTCAACATTCCGACGTTGATTCAACACGGAATCAACGTCGGAAAACTATTCATCACGGGCTAGCCGAGTCACGCACTCAAGGATTTTCGCCACGCACATACAAAACAACATGCGATTTTTGTTTTGTATGTGCGTGGCGAAAATTCTTGCGCGCGTGACCCAGCTAACCCGTGCTATTCATCGTATCGCAGTATAAATCAAATTTCACCAAACTTTTAGAAAAGTCGTTGACAAAACTATTTTGCCGATGGTGGTAATAACGACGCTTATGAATTACGAAAAGATGAAGTTTACCTCTATGGCTTTGAATAAAGTGATTTTCTAAAGCGAAAACAACCGTTTCGGCAGCTGTTGGGCAAAAAAACAGTTCGAATTAACAGTGTTGAGTTCGAGTTATCTATAGCAATTTATCATTATGTGGGAACAGACCAAAGGAAATGTTCGAATTAACCATGTGTTCGAGCTATCCGTGGACGAGTTATCCATGTTTGACTGTATTAGGTCACCTATATTTGACACATATAGTAGGTCACCTATATTTGACGCATATAGTAGGTCACCTATATTTGACGCATATAGTAGGTCACCTATATTTGACGCATATAGTAGGTCACCTATATTTGACGCATATAGTAGGTCACCTATATTTGACGCATATAGTAGGTCACCTATATTTGACGCATATAGTAGGTCACCTATATTTGACGCATATAGTAGGTCACCTATATTTGACGCATAAAGTAGGTCACCCATATTTGACACATATATTAGGTCACCTATATTTGACACATTTAGTAGGTCACCTATATTTGACGCATATAGTAGGTTACCTATATTTGACGCATATAGTAGGTCACCCATATTTGACGCATATAGTAGGTCACCCATATTTGACGCATATAGTAGGTCACCTATATTTGACGCATATAGTAGGTCACCCATTTTTGACACCGTCAAATTCCATCATTTGCATAGCCAATGCCTTGCCTTTACTTGGTATTCATGTTGGCTTAAGAAAGAAACTAATGCATCTGTGAATGTGATGGTTTAAAGAGTTGATTATTGCAAAACTAGATATCGCGAGAAAAGTGTTTGTGTGCAATTCATATAGAGAGAGAGAAAAAATAAACAATGAGTACATGAAAGTGTGTATGAAAAAGGTTACTGTTGCAACAGAAGCTCGTTGTGTTCAAAGTTTAATTGGCGATATTAGTACCTCTCGATACTGGTACAAAGGTATGGCAGTGAAGCGCACAATGTTACTTCGTCTTTGTACTTTGTAGATTTCGCTATCACCTTTAAAATAAACTGGAAATAGGATTGCAATGGCACATTTGAAATTAAAACAACACATTTGAAAATTAGAAATTGACCAAAAAATGGACTTTTGAATGGCTTTTAAAGAATATCAAAATAAAACTCAAAAGGTATTGTTAATTAATAATAAAAAGTACTTATTTAGTTTGTAACCTGCAATCCTGATAAAAAAAAGATGAGTTGAAAATGATGAGAATGGCTTAGCCCAGTGGTTACGCGCGTTTGTATGTTAATTCGCCATTTACAACGGAGTTGTCCTCACTAAAACATTGTCACTATAACTTGGCAAACGAACACTGTGATTTATATATATTGATTAGGACATTTTCAGCAAAAATATAGCTATGCACAAATAGCTATCAAAAATTGTTGAGGTATTCCAGGTAATGAATATGCTGGTAATGTAACAAATGAAAATGTCGAAAGAACATCATGGCTTTCCCTGCCTATTTCAATTCTCATTGGTCAATCTATTTGTCATTTAGGTCAAGTAGGGTTGGCGTACACTTAGCTACAACAGGTATCTCTTAGCCTGTCTTGACAAACTGTTGTTTTTGCGGAGTTGTCTCCTGTGCGAGCGGAGCGAGCAAACAACAGCTTGTCACAATACGCCCTGCACCCTATGCATCAGCTGCACTGAAAGGGAGTTGTTCTCTTCCGTCTATGGGGCTTTGCTGCGATGTTATGTCGGCCGCTCCACTGGTTGTCAAGACAGGCTAGGTATCTCTATGCTACGGGTCAGTCTTGCATTTCATCGGTGATTAATCAGCCAGTCCTCTACAGCTGGTCCTAGTAACTTTAGGAAAACATTATTAATGGTTGATAGAGCTAACGGATCTGACCAAATTCTTACCGCAGTTAAGCTAATATGATGTGTAACATTTTCCCAAAGAGTTCTATAGTTTCCTTATGACTCAGAATTCATGGTGTAATTAATAATGGCTTGCATGGCAATTTGTCATTTCCTCTGAGGTAGGATGGAATGGCAGTCTACACAGCGACCTGAATGTATTTCTGCCGCACAAACTAGCAAAATCTGTCTACATTCGACCTCAGATATTTATCATAGCGGTATTAGCTACAGGTATTCTATACAGCCTTTAAAAACATGAAAACCGCCTAATTCTGGTAGTACTAATATCAGCAGCGCTATTACTAGTAACAACTCACTTTCATTTCCTAGAATGTACATACTGAGAGTCAGGATGCCACAACTGCGACATTTGATTGTACTTTCAAGGTTGAAGTTCACTAGAGGCAAAATAAAATACACTGGTACTAGGGTTAGTCTTGCGATGAATTCCTGAATGTCTACTCTTCCAAACCTATTTGTTGAAGCCAAAATAGGTTTTGCAAAAGTTGATAGTTACATCCATGTATGGTAATATAGCAGGATTTATAGTCTGCAATTTGTGTGAGTTTGTGTAAGCTAGAACCAACGAATAAAATATTTGGTTCACCATCTGTTTTCCTTATTTCAACGGGGAAGACAGCGCAGCTAGATTATTCTGCTCATCTCTACACACTGGAGAACTAGCAATCTGATCATGTTTGTTTCTGGAATTAGTTTTAATATGAAAGTCGCATAGCTAGTACGTAATTCCCTCAAATCATTTATGCTAACCCAACTCCTTTGAAATGAGCTATTGATAAGATGTACCCTACAGGATGAATAAATTCATAAATTCATCCTGTAGGGTATTATGACACATGGACAAATCTGCTTTACAGATGTTGAAAAATCTGTTTCAGCGGAAAGCTGGGCCAGCTGATGTCGTCAATTCATCATGTAGCTTATGGTCCTGTTTCCTACCCTCCATAGCTGTTAACCAGCCAAACATTCATGTTGCAGGAAGACTTTCAACGGGAAGAGAACTTGTCTGCAAAACCTGTCCTTGTTAAAGCGTGAGA